>NC_084549.2:44775000-44942500 GCF_033978685.3 Nerophis lumbriciformis | reverse complement strand
TTCCTATGAGGAAGCAGTGCCCAAACAGTCTACATGTGCTTTGTGGACTTGGAAAAGGCATTCGACCGTGTCCCTCGGGAGGTCCTGTGGGGAGTGCTCAGAGAGTATGGGGTATCGGACTGTTTGATTGTGGCTGTCCGCTCCCTGTACGATCAGTGTCAGAGCTTGGTCCGCATTGCCGGCAGTAGGTCGGACACGTTTCCAGTGAGGGTTGGACTCCGCCAAGGCTGCCCTTTGTCACCGATTCTGTTCATAACTTTTATGGACAGAATTTCTAGGCGCAGTCAAGGCGTTGAGGGGATCCGGTTTGGTGGCTGCAGGATTAGGTCTCTGCTTTTTGCGGATGATGTGGTCCTGATGGCTTCATCTGGCCAGGATCTTCAGCTCTCGCTGGATCGGTTCGCAGCTGAGTGTGAAGCGACTGGGATGAGAATCAGCACCTCCAAGTCTGAGTCCATGGTTCTCGCCCGGAAAAGGGTGGAGTGCCATCTCCGGGTTGGGGAGGAGACCCTGCCCCAAGTGGAGGAGTTCAAGTACCTAGGAGTCTTGTTCACGAGTGGGGGAAGAGTGGATCGTGAGATCGACAGGCGGATCGGTGCGGCATCTTCAGTAATGCGGACGCTGTATCGATCCGTTGTGGTGAAGAAGGAGCTGAGCCGGAAGGCAAAGCTCTCAATTTACCGGTCGATCTACGTTCCCATCCTCACCTATGGTCATGAGCTTTGGATTATGACTGAAAGGACAAGATCACGGGTACAAGCGGCCGAAATGAGTTTGCTCCGCCGGGTGGCGGGGCTCTCCCTTAGAGATAGGGTGAGAAGCTCTGTCATCCGGGGGGAGCTCAAAGTAAAGCCGCTGCTCCTCCACATCGAGAGGAGCCAGATGAGGTGGTTCGGGCATCTGGTCAGGATGCCACCCGAACGCCTTCCTAGGGAGGTGTTTAGGGCACGTCCAACCGGTAGGAGGCCACGGGGAAGACCCAGGACACGTTGGGAAGACTATGTCTCCCGGCTGGCCTGGGAACGCCTCGGGATCCCCCGGGAAGAGCTGGACGAAGTGGCTGGGGAGAGGAAAGTCTGGGCTTCCCTGCTTAGGCTGCTGCCCCCGCGACCCGACCTCGGATAAGCGGAAGAAGATGGATGGATGGATGGATGTATCAAGATTTGATTAATTTCAATATTCCATGTGACCAGTGACTGTGAGTTGTGTTGGTACATTTTAACATAGGGGGCTACAAGAGTATGAATTGGAGTTTAATTTATGCTAACAGTATACCATTATTAATCTAGTTTACCTGGGCTCTTTGCACCCAAGTTTTGAGTCATACGCTAGTGTTGGTAAATATCTGTAAAGTATACTTTAGTCGCACCCACCAATTCACCTTCCATACAAAAATAGCTTTCAGCGACAAAGTTGTGTGTTACAACGTCCCATTTATAAATTTGATTGATTGATTGAATGAGACTTGTATTAGTAGATTGCACAGTACAGTACATATTCCGTAATATTGACCACTAAATGGTATCTCCCGAATACGTTTTTCAACTTGTTTAAGTCGGGGTCCACGTTAATCAATTCATGGTAAATACAATTGAGTGGGTGGACTTCATTTAGTGTAAGAGCATTTTTTGTAAATGTGAGAAGAAAAGTTTGTGTCTGGGTCTTTGTCCTTTTCGAAGTCCAGTTGTTTCAGGTCTGTATTACAAGAGAGTTCCATTTCATGAGCTATTTTTTGGAGTATTTCATTGTAGTTGTTCCGTGGTGTGGGTGTACTTGATTCAAATGTTCATTGAAGTGAAGTGAATTATATTTATATAGCGCTTTTCTCTAGTGACTCAAAGCGCTTTTACATAGTGAAACCCAATATCTAAGTTACATTTAAACCAGTGTGGGTGGCACTGGGAGCATGTGGGTAAAGTGTCTTGCCCAAGGACACAACGGCAGTGACTAGGATGGCGGAAGCGGGGATCGAACCTGGAACCCTCAAGTTGCTGGCACGGCCACTCTACCAACCGATCTATACCGCCCCATTGCTGAAATATGTGGAATCTGATTTACTTTACAATTTTATTGTCTGTGTACTGTTAGTCAAACTGTCCAGTTTCTCCATGCTTCTTACAACACGTTTGCTTCCTGCTGAGATCCATTCAGTTTGCTAAATATTTTACAGTTTGTTACCCAGTTGTGCCGTGTTTTTTTTTTTTTCTGTTTTATTAGGTATTTTGCCTTTTTGGCAATGTCAGCATTTTGTTTTCTTTAAGTAATCATTTATGTAGACATTTATTCCTTTCAGTTTGCGATCATGTTTCAAAAGTGCAATTTTATTAACATTTTTCACAGTTGAGATGGGCTCCAGCACTCCCTTGACCCCGAACGGGACCAGCGGTAGAAAATGGATTGATGGACAGACCTTATTATAGGCTTATTTTTTTTGCCCTTCAGTGAGAAGGATCTGATTTTTTTTGCCAGTCTAAACGCTCCAGAGTGCTTCAAATCTAATCTGTTCGCACCAGATTCAGGCTACACCAGGAGGTAGTGCAAATCTGATTGGAATCTGATCTATTCAAATGTGACTTCAGTCTAAACTGCAATGGGACCTGAATGTGACCCGTATGTGACCTTCGGGCAAGCATTTGTGTGCACAGGGAAAGATGCAGCCTGCCTGCAGAAGTGGTGCATCAACTAGTCAGTAGTGTGCAAATAATAAGCTATATATAATATATTAACATGTAGTTTGATTGATCTCCTCTCTGAGCTGCCACCTTAACGTGGTAGAGGAGTTTGCGTGTCCCAATGATCCTAGGAGCTATGTTGTCCGGGGGCTTTATGCCCCCTGGTAGGGTCTCCCAAGACAAACTGGTCCTAGGTGAGGGATCAGACAAAGAGCAGCTCGAAGACCTCCATGAAATATAAAAACCAAGGACTCAGATTTCCCTCGCCCGGACGCGGGTCACCGGGGCCCCCCTCTGGAGCCAGGCCCGGAGGTGGGGCACGATGGCGAGCGCCTGGTGGCCGGGCCTGTCCCCATGGGGCCCGGCCGGGCACAGCCCGAAGAGGCAACGTGGGTCCCCCCTCCAATGGGCTCACCACCCATAGCAGGGGTCATAGAGGTCGGGTGCGATGTGAGCTGGGCGGCAGCCGAAGGCAGGGCACTTGGCGGTCCGATCCTCGGCTACAGAAGCTAGCTCTTGGGACGTGGAACGTCACCTCGCTAGGGGGGAAGGAGCCTGAGCTAGTGCGCGAGGTGGAGAAGTTCCGGCTAGATATAGTCGGACTCACTTCGACGCACAGCAAGGGCTCTGGAACCAGTTCTCTCGAGAGGGGCTGGACTCTCTTCCACTCTGGCGTTGCCGGCAGTGAGAGGCGACGGGCTGGGGTGGCAATTCTTGTTTCCCCCCGGCTCAGAGCCTGTACGTTGGAGTTCAACCCGGTGGACGAGAGGGTAGCTTCCCTCCGCCTTCGGGTGGGGGAACGTGTCCTGACTGTGGTTTGCGCTTACGCGCCAAACCGCAGCTCAGAGTACCCACCCTTTTTGGATTCACTCGAGGGAGTACTTGAGAGTGCTCCCCCGGGTGATTCCCTCGTTCTACTGGGGGACTTCAATGCTCATGTTGGCAACGACAGTGAAACCTGGAGAGGCGTGATGGGGAAGAATGGCTGCCCGGATCTGAACCCGAGCGGTGTTTTGTTATTGGACTTTTGTGCCCGTCACAGATTGTCCATAACGAACACCATGTTCAAACATAAGGGTGTCCATATGTGCACTTGGCACCAGGACGCCCTAGGCCGCAGTTCCATGATCGACTTTGTAGTTGTGTCATCGGATTTGCGGCCTCATGTTTTGGACACTCGGGTGAAGAGAGGGGCGGAGCTTTCTACCGATCACCACCTGGTGGTGAGTTGGCTGCGATGGTGGGGGAAGATGCCGGACAGACCTGGCAGGCCCAAACGCATTGTGAGGGTTTGCTGGGAACGTCTGGCAGAGTCTCCTGTCAGAGAGAGTTTCAATTCCCACCTCCGGAAGAACTTTGAACATGTCACGAGGGAGGTGCTGGACATTGAGTCTGAATGGACCATGTCCGCGCCTCTATTGTCGAGGCGGCTGATTGGAGCTATGGCCGCAAGGTAGTTGGTGCTTGTCGTGGCGGTAATCCTAGAACCCGTTGGTGGACACCGGCGGTGAGGGATGCCGTCAAGCTGAAGAAGGAGTCCTAACGGGTTCTTTTGGCTCATGGGACTCCTGAGGCAGCGGACAAGTACCGACAGGCCAAGCCGTGTGCGGCTTCAGCGGTCACAGAGGCAAAAACTCGGATATGGGAGGAGTTCGGGGAAACCATGGAAAACGACTTCCGGACGGCTTCGAAGCAATTCTGGACCACCATCTGCCGCCTCAGGAAGGGGAAGCTGCACTATCAACACCGTGTATGGTGAGGATGGTGTTCTGCTGACCTCGACTGCAGATGTTGTGGATCGGTGGAGGGAATACTTCGAAGACCTCCTCAATCCCACCAACATGTCTTCCTATGAGGAAGCAGTGCCTGGGGAGTCTGTGGTGGGCTCTCCTATTTCTGGGGCTGAGGTTGCTGAGGTAGTTAAAAAGCTCCTCGGTGGCAAGGCCCCAGGGGTAGATGAGATCCGTCCGGAATTCCTTAAGGCTCTGGATGCTGTGGGGCTGTCTTGGTTGACAAGACTCTGCAGCATCGCGTGGACATCGGGGGCGGTACCTCTGGATTGGCAGACCGGGGTGGTGGTTCCTCTCTTTAAGAAGGGGAACCGGAGGGTGTGTTCTAACTATCGTGGGATCACACTCCTCAGCCTTCCCGGTAAGGTCTATTCAGGTGTACTGGAGAGGAGGCTACGCCGGATAGTCGAACCTCGGATTCAGGAGGAACAGTGTGGTTTTCGTCCTGGTCGTGGAACTGTGGACCAGCTCTATACTCTCGGCAGGGTCCTTGAGGGTGCATGGGAGTTTGCCCAACCAGTCTACATGTGTTTTGTGGACTTGGAGAAGGCATTCGACCGTGTCCCTCGTGAAGTCCTGTGGGGAGTGCTCAGAGAGTATGGGGTATCGGACTGTCTGATTGTGGCAGTCCGTTCCCTGTATGCTCAGTGCCAGAGCTTGGTCCGCATTGCCGGCAGTAAGTCGGACACGTTTCCAGTGAGGGTTGGACTCCGCCAAGGCTGCCCTTTGTCACCGATTCTGTTCATAACTTTTATGGACAGAATTTCTAGGCGCAGTCAAGGCGTTGAGGGGATCTGGTTTGGTGGTTGCAGGATTAGGTCTCTGCTTTTTGCAGATGATGTGGTCCTGATGGCTTCATCTGGCCAGGATCTTCAGCTCTCACTGGTTCGGTTCGCAGCCGAGTGTGAAGCGACTGGGATGAGAATCAGCACCTCCAAGTCCGAGTCCATGGTTCTCGCCCGGAAAAGGGTGGAGTGCCATCTCCGGGTTGGGGAGGAGATCTTGCCCCAAGTGGAGGAGTTCAAGTACCTCGGAGTCTTGTTCACGAGTGAGGTAAGAGTGGATCGTGAGATCGACAGGCGGATCGGTGCGGCGTCTTCAGTAATGCGGACGCTGTATCGATCCGTTGTGGTGAAGAAGGAGCTGAGCCGGAAGGCAAAGCTCTCAATTTACCGGTCGATCTACGTTCCCATCCTCACCTATGGTCATGAGCATTGGGTTATGACCGAAAGGACAAGATCACGGGTACAAACGGCCGAAATGAGTTTCCTCCGCCGGGTGGCGGGGCTCTCCCTTAGAGATAGGGTGAGAAGCTCTGTCATCCGGGAGGAGCTCAAAGTAAAGCCGCTGCTCCTCCACATCGAGAGGAGCCAGATGAGGTGGTTCGGGCATCTGGTCAGGATGCCACCCGAACGCTTCCCTAGGGAGGTGTTTAGGGCACGTCCGACCGGTAGGAGGCCGCGGGGAAGACCCAGGACACGTTGGGAAGACTATGTCTCCCGGCTGGCCTGGGAACGCCTCGGGGTCCCACAGGAAGAGCTGGACGAAGGGTGCTGGGGAGAGGGAAGACTGGGCTTCCCTGCTTAGGCTGCTGCCCCCGCGACCCGACCTCGGATAAGAGGAAGAAGATGGATGGATGGATGGATAGTTTGATTTCGAAGAAATAGCGATTGTTAAAGACTGGAATTGACACTGGCGTATTTGCTTGCATGTGAATTGAAAGATAAAGCTAACATTGATCCACGCTGTGTGTGCCTCCTCTACTTAACAGCCATAAAAAGATTAGAACCCTCCCAATCCCAAATATATTACAACATTCAGTATATACCGCATTTTTCGGAGTATAAGTCGCACCGGAGTATCAGTCGCACCTGCTGAAAATGCATAATAAAAAAGGAAAACAACATATGTAAGTCGCACTGGAGCCCGGCCAAACTATGAAAAAAACTGCGACTTATAGTCCGAAAAATACGGTACTCATTCATACATTGTATTACAGTGCTTCAATTTGTTGTCACGTAAAACATACTAATTTTCAATGTGTGGCGACCATATTTATGGTGGCGACTTTTATTTTATTATGTAGTCATATTAATTTCCTTGCTCATTTATGGAATCTGGCCAACTTCCTTTATTTCCACTTTGTCGAACTGAGCATGCAAGTGACGTCGAGGCCACATTGGGGCTTGTGCGCGTTTATACTGGAGTCTGATAAAGTTTACATTTTACTTGCAGTGTAAACAGTCAGCTGGAAAAAAAATAGTTTTTTGGCCACTTTGGCCTGCAGTGTGAACGTAGTCATAATGGCAGGTTTATCGTTGTTTTTCATGAGCAGCAAATGGCAAGCCTTGATGTTGTCCAGGTCCATCTTTATTCCTTTGCTTTGGAGGAAAAATGTCACTTTTTTCTCCGTCGAGTTAAAGTCTTCTTAAATGGCCTCGAAGTGCAGCCACAGCGCGTGCATGTTAGCAGGGCTTTATTTACAGCCCAGAGATAATCGCATAATTTATGTGGAAATAGTGTTCTAAATGGTCTACTTTTTGTTCTATATCTGCGATACGCTAGTCCTTTTCTGCATTCAATTCAATTCAATTCCTTTTTTATTGTCATTGTCATAATAACACTTAAGTCATACATGTCAACGAGATTTTGTTTGAGCTTTATCCAGCGGCATAGAAACTGCATTGATGTGCAGGTTGACCATAGTTTACATTTTAGCATTGTCAGGGAGATCGCGATAAGAGGGACGTGGGGGTGGGAACAGTCAGATGTCTGATGGGTGTTACGTTGATGTTGCAGCAATGCAATGTCCAGAGCACAATTATTGAGGTGGTGAAGAGTGAGGGAATAAGATGGTCCGGGGCAGCAAAGGGGCAGGCTGTTCATTTAGCAGTCTCACAGCCTGGGGATACAGACTGTGAGACATTCTGGTGGTCCTGGCGCGAATCGATCTATACCTCCTTCCAGAGGGTAGCAGGTTGAAGAGGCCATGTGCTGGGTGGTATCTGTCCTTCAGGATGTTGTGTACTCGCTTTAGGCAGCGAGTTGTGTACATGGCACTCATCTCTGGGAGTATCGTCCTTATAATTTTCCCCGCCGCTTTAACCACTTGCTGGAGGCCCTGTTGGTTCACTTTAGTGCAGCTAGCAAACCACACTAAAAAGCCGTAAGTTAGAACACTGCTGATGGCACAGTTGTAAAAGTTTACCATTGATTTCTGCGGCATGTTTACGCATTTTAGTTTCCTAAAATTTTAGTTGGGTCTTTCCGACTGATTCTGGAGGCACACTAATTTTACTTCTTCCAGAAGACCGAAGAGCTGCTTCCGCTGAGTCCAGACAACAGTCACCTCCTCAGACAAGAAGTCATGAGACTTCTTTATGTCATCAACCTCTTCTTTTTCTCTTCTTCTTCTTTTTTTCCCAAGATGGCGCCGCTGTAGTGGCTGCTGGTGGAAGGAGCTCTGTGCTCTCGTGTCATCCCTTTGTGTTCCTGGTGTTTCCCTCTAGTTTTCACGTGTTTTTTGGTTTTTTTCGGGACCCTTTGGGACTGTGCGACAAGGGGTGACACTTTCGTGACTTTTGCGATGCTTTTTTGTGGGCTTCTGGATCTGCCTCCCAGGAGCCTTTTGGCCATGGAGACCAGCTGCTAGATCTCTGCCACACCGTAGTCCGTTTGGAGAGACTGGAAGAGAGGAGCTGAGGATGAAGATACAGGACTGTGTAGCTAGGGCTGAGCACGGGGACGGATGGGCTTCACAGTGTCTTGGGTGAATGAGCGTGTATCGGACGCCTCGGTCTCCTTGGACGCATCCTCCCTGATCCATGCAGACTGGATACTGGCCGAGAGTTGGTGGGCGGCCGAGGGTGGATGCGTTGTTGGGTCTGCTCCTGTCTCTGGCCATGCTCCCCCCAACCCCAGCAGACGATGGCATGGAACACCGCAGAGGCCACCACAGTGTATATGGGTGTTGAAATTATGTTTTTGTTTGGTTGCTTGTCTATGCTTGGTGCAATCGTGTGTGTGCAATATATATTATTGATTTTTTGTTGTTTTACTTTTGTGGCTTTGTGTAGAAGTGGCACTGCTGGAGTGGCAGCTGGTTGTATCAGCTCTGCTCTTTTAATGTCTTTAATGTCCTTTGTGTTCTTTGATGTTTCCCTCTTACATACATGTTTATGTGTGCTATGGCTATGAGATTTTTTTTCTTGGCCTCAGTCTGGACCCAGGCTTAGAATTAATATATATCTATCCATCCATTTCCCACTGCTTGTCCCATTCATGGTCGCGGGGGGTGCTGGAGCCTATCTCAGCTGCATTCGGGCGGAAGGCGGGGTACACCCTGGACAAGTCGCCACCTCATCACAGGGCCAACACAGATAGACAGACAACATTTACACTCACATTCACACACTAGGGCCAATTTAGTGTTGCCAATCAACCTATCCCCCCCCCCCCCCGGCCCCTCTCGTTTACCTGTTTCTCACCTTTTTCGTAAGAGGTGCCGGAAGTTGCCAGACCCGTCAGCGATCCTGTTCTGTCTCCCTGTAATGTTTGTCTGCTCTTGAATGGGATTGTGCTGAAAATCTTTGTTTCTGATTCTGATTCTGATTCTTTGACAGGGGTCCTTTTTGTTGGTATGCCAATAATGACCCAAAACGACACCGGTTTTGACCCTGAGCTGTCCGGATACCCGCCTGCTGTCGGTTGCGCAGCATTAAAACAATCAGTAACTTCAAGTACAGTCCAAAATATGAGGACGTCAAGAACAAGGAAAATGTGTATCCGAAAAAGGTTTTCCTTCAAGGGCCGTAATCCAATATCATTAGTCAATTAATCCAGAAAAAACATTTTTTTCACAGCCAGGTTGCAAACACAGAATCACTGCACAACTTGTGTGCAGTTGTGGTGAGTTGGGTTGCACCCGTAACGTGGAAATGTGGCTTTAGTCAGCTAGGACAGGCTCCAGCTTCCCTGTGAAGCAGTAAAGAATGAACCAAGTCCCAGATGAACACAGCAAAATGTGATCATGATCTTAACCTTTCAAGGCAAAGCTGGTCATATGTTTATCCTTGTAGTCCAGGTGGTCCTTATCTGGATGACTGCCCTGACCGTTCTCCCCTGGCACCTACTGCGATACAGAAGACAACACTGGCGCAAGCACATTTATACATCAGCAGGTCAAGCACATACTATCGCATAATACTCTGTTTGAAACCCAGTGAACAGTTCATACCAGCCTTTGATATTATTGTCTTTAATTGGTACTTCTTCTTACTATAAATTAAACATTTTTGAAATACAGCATCACAGGTACAGCCATAAATGGAGTATGAAATAGTCCAAACACTCAACACAAATAAAATAAACCCACTCACTGTTTTCTGTGGCTTTCAATTGTTACCTTTTAGACAAGTTTTGTGGACCTTTATCAACTTGCTGGGCCAAACCAATCATGTTGTGGCCACCTGCTGGGAATCTCATGCAGTGAAGCCAACTTGCTTCTGTGTGTCTACAGGATCAATTCCAGTTCAATTATAGCATTTACTGACTGGGTGGCATTTTTGCGCAGTGGCGAGCATTGTCAACACACAGCAAGAGGTTTTTGTGTGCAATCCTTCCATTCTTTGGGTTCTCTGGCTTCCCCCCACACACTAAAAACATGCAATAAGGTTAATTGATGGCCATAGTTTTCTGTCTCTAGGTGTCGGCCCTGTGATTGCCTGGCAATCTGTCCAGGATGTATCCCAAAGGTATCCAGCTGTATAGATAATGGATGGATATTTACCCTCCATCACTGGTCCTCGCGGCCCAAAAACGAGAGCCATTAGCCACACCAGGCCTGCCCTCCGCTCAATACTAAAAAAATGTCCTTCAGCTTATGTTCCCCCTAGGAACTCTTCAAACAAGAGTGTTTCTTTACCGTTTGAACAACTAATTTCACTCTCTGCTTCAAAAAGCAGGTAGGAGTTATATAACCATTGTTAAGATGTTTGAAGTTAAGTTTTCCAAAGGAATTTGTACCTGCAAATGTTTTTTTCTGAGGACATTCTTCAAAGTTACCAAAGTTAATTATTCATTGTGAGCCTGCATGATTATTGGTCAGTTTGACACCGATACCTTTCTGTCTGATACCTGTGTACACGTTTAATTTATTTTTTGGGTTTATGGACCATGTGCACAAAACATTTTTAACAAGGAATTCGATGGGTGGATCAAATTTATCTAACAGCTAAATTTAATCTGTATTCCTTAATTTGACTCCACCTAACATACAATTAGGGATTTAACGATCAAGGGTATTAATGATCAATCAATCAATCAAAGTTTATTTATATAGCCCTTAATCACAAGTATCTCAAAGGGCTGCACAAGCCACAACTGTCACGTGGGGGTTGCAGCTTGCTGCGGTTCGTTCTTTCAGTGCAAAAGACGGCTCCGGACGACAGCGTGAATGTAGGCTTGGATTTATTAAACATAAATAGTCCAAACTACCACAAACACAAACAATACAACAACAAAAAAAGGCAAGCGTGCCTAAAACACAGGTGAAGCTATTACTTAGCAGAAGCTTTGGCCTGGACAAGGACAAAACTTACTTGGCATGACGAGACGTAAACAGTAAGACATAATCAACGAAGCCAGGCCGACTGACTGGCCAAGGTAACTTAAATAATGCCTCTGATTAGTGCTCGGGAAGCAGGTGAGCACTAATCAGAGACAGGTGAACACAATAAGTCGCCATGGTTACAAAAGCAAACAAGGAAGCCTAAACGAGAACTAAAGAAGTCCAAAACTAACAGAACATAAATAAACAAAACATGATCCGGACCACAGATCATGACAGAACCCCCTCCTCAAGGACAGATACTAGATGTCCATAAAAAAAAAGTCACGGGAGGGCGGAGGGAGGATTTGGCGGTGGGTCGCCAGGCCAAGTGTCCCCGAATCCACCGAGGCAAAGTGAAGTGGCGGCGGCGAGTGGAACGCCGCTGCAGCAGGCGAGGCGGGTGCCCAGGGAATGGCCACATTTGTGGCCGACTGGGAGGTGGGCGCAATTGGCGAGGCGGATGACCAGGGAGCGGCCACATCCGTGGCCGACTGGGAGGTGGGCGCACTTGGCGAGGCGGACGACCAGGGAGCAACCACATCCGTGGTCGACGGGGAGGTGGGCGCGTCGGCGCCGTCATGGCAGGCTTGGACGCAGCAGCAGACGAGTCAGGCGTGGGTGCAGGTACAGGCGACGAAGCTAAGCGTGGTGCAGGCACAGACGACGAAGCTTGGCGTGGTGCAGGCACAGGCGGCGAAGCTTGGCGTGGTGCAGGCACAGGCGGCGAAGCTTGGCGTGGTGTAGGCACAGGCGGCGAAGCTTGGCGCGGTGCAGGCACAGGCGGCGAAGCTTGGCGCGGTGCAGGAACAGGAGCTAGCCGTGGTGCAGGTACAGGAACAGGAGCTAGCCGTGGTGCAGGTACAGGAACAGGAGCTAGCCGTGGTGCAGGTACAGGAACAGGAGCTAGCCGAGGAGCAGGAACTGGCGCTAGCCGAGGAGCAGGAACTGGAGCTGGCGCCAGCCGAGGAGCAGGAACTGGAGCTTGAGCCAGCCGAGGAGCAGGAACTGGAGCTTGAGCCAGCCGAGGAGCAGGAACTGGAGCTTGAGCCAGCCGAGGAGCAGGAACTGGAGCAAGTGCTAGCCGAGAAGCAGGAACTGGAGCTAGCCGAGGAGCAGGAACTGGAGCTAGCCGAGGAGCAGGAACTGGAGCTTGAGCCAGCCGAGGAGCAGGAACTGGAGCTTGAGCCAGCCGAGGAGCAGGAACTGGAGCTTGAGCCAGCCGAGGAGCAGGAACTGGAGCAGGTGCTAGCCGAGGAGCAGGAACTGGAGCTAGCCGAGGAGCAGGAACTGGAGCTAGCCGAGGAGCAGGAACTGGAGCTAGAGATGGTGGTGTCTGCAAGCCCACCGGAGATGATGGTGGCGTCTGCAAGCCCACCGGAGATGATGGTGGCGTCTGCAAGCCCATCGGAGATGATGGTGGCGTCTGCAAGCCCACCGGAGATGATGGTGGCGTCTGCAGGCCCACCCGGGCTGAGGTTAGCCATGAGCATGGCAGAGGCGGTCTAGCTCGGGGTTGCGGCTTGACATGCCGACGGACTGGTGGTGGAGGACGAGCTGGAGGTTGCGGCTTGGCAGGTCGAAAGACTGGTGGTGGCGGCCGGGATGGAGGTTGCTGCCTGGCTGGGCGCAGCTGAGCAGCCCCACCAGCACAGATCCTGGCCCCAGTCCCCCCCCCTCAAGGGGCGGATACCAGACGCGCTCCTTGCGGTCTGGATCAGTCTTTAAGGGCGGATGGCGGGAGGTCAGGAGGGGGGTAGAATCCTCTCCTTTAAATTGTCCCAAATGTCTTATCCCCCCCCCCCATCTGAGATTCTGTGGGAGGACAGGAGGAAAAAGTCTGTGTAGTGGGCGGGGCTAGAGTCCTTAGGGGCGGAATCTGAAAATTAGGTAACTATTTTTAGAAAAAATGGTATTTTACTTTTGGAAAAAAGTCTTTAGGAGGTGGCTGATAAAGGGAGACAGACGAAAAAAAAAAAAATCCTGATCAGAATCTTCCCTTGACGACGCCGGCGGAATGATGTCATCGCCGCGCGCCGTTTCAGTGACGTCATCGGAAGTGGGCGGAGTGACGTCATTCAAAATCGATGGCGTTATGTTGTTGTCAGAGTTCATTTGGCTTGCAGCCCAATCTAAAAATTGTTTGGCAAAATGAGATATGGGATTACCAAACAATGGCGGTGAGGAAGACTTGGCTGCATGTGGCGTGCTGTGTTCCGGAGGAGGAGTTTGGGGAACGACGTGTCTTCGCGGCGAAACGAAGACCGGCGGCGCGTCTCCATCTCCTGGCTGTCAAATGCGAAAGAACTGAGAAATGCTGACTTCGTTCTGTCACGTGGGGGTTGCAGCTTGCTGCGGTTCGTTCTTTCAGTGCAAAAGACGGCTCCGGACAACAGCGTGAAGGTAGGCTTGGATTTATTAAACATAAATAGTCCAAACTACCACAAACACAAACAATACAACAACAAAAAAGGCAAGCGTGCCTAAAACACAGGTGAAGCTATTACTTAGCAGAAGCTATGGCCTGGACAAGGACAAAACTTACTTGGCATGACAAGACGTAAACAGTAAGACATAATCAACGAAGCCAGGCCGACTGACTGGCCAAGGTAACTTAAATAATGCCTCTGATTAGTGCTCGGGAAGCAGGTGAGCACTAATCAGAGACAGGTGAACACAATAAGTCGCCATGGTTACAAAAGCAAACAAGGAAGCCTAAACGAGAACTAAAGAAGTCCAAAACTAACAGAACATAACTAAACAAAACATGATCCGGACCACGGATCATGACAACAACGACATCCTCGGCTCATATCCCACATCAGGGCAAGAAACAACTCAACCCAATGGTAACACTCCCAATGGTTAGTACTGTACTACTGTTTTAAAATAAAATAATCAAAAAACCATGATTGATTATTGCACTTTGCTCAACTCAGACTGACTGGTGCCAGCTCGCTATCTTAATTGCAACAAGGCATTAACGTCTTTCCCTATTAAGAAAGGACATATCCCAATCTAAGTCTTTATAAACACATTGCTGTCTGAGCAACTCAGAGTCAACCTGTAGGCTGAGCTTTCTTAGAACAGGGTGATCAATCTATACTCAGAGGAATACCAGACAGGGGTGTTTTTATGGTGCGTTCAAGTACCGCAGAATAGAGTAGGGTGTCACATCGCCTGCCAGAAATAATGAATAATAGATATTATTTATTACATACTTTTCATTTAAATAAATCTTAGCCTGCTATACAGTACAAACCAATATTTAAAACAATAAAAGCTTAGCTATTTAAACAGATACACTACTAAAACTAAAACACTATAAATGAAAACATGTAAAATTGTGAACTTTCCAACATTGTGTCTATTTGTTTAGCTATTTTAAAAAATGACTTGGTCAAAAGATTAGAGTGTGTGTATCAATACTTTTTGAGTACATACAACAATACCGCGATAATGATATCTGTGATGATTTTTGGTATGATAACCAAGATATGAGTTTTCATAACCTTACACAAACCAAGCATGAAGTCAAAGGAATTGTGTGTTAAGACAAGACAGGATTGTCTCGAGGCACAAATCTGGGGAAAGGTAAAGAAAAATCTGCTTTCTTGAAGGTTCCAATGAGCACAGTGGCTTCCATCATTTCTAATGGAAAAGCGGGGAACCACCAGGACTCTTCCTTGAGCTGGCCAGCTGGCCCAACTGAGCGATCAGGGTAGAGGGGCCCTAGTCAAGGAGGTGACCAAGAACCCGATGGTTACCGTATAAGTCGCACCGGAGTATAAGTCGCACCTGCCGAAAATGCATAATAAAGAAGGAAAAAACATATACAAGTCGCACTGGAACCCGGCCAAACTATGAAAAAAACGGTGACTTATAGTCCGAAAAATACGGTACTTTGTCAGAGCGACAGCATTCTTCTGTGGAGGGGAGGGGAACCTTACAGAAGGACAGCCATCTCTGCAGCAATCCACCAATCAAGCCGGTATGGTAGAGTGGCCAGACAGAAGCCATTCCTTTGTACAAGTTTGCCAAAATGCACCGAAAAGACTCTAAGACTATATGAAAAAAAAAGTATCATGGTCTGAGACTGTTTGGCGTGAATGCCAGGTGTCAAGTTTGGAGGAAACCAGACACGGCTGATCACCAGGCCAATACCATCCCTACAGTGAAGCATGGTGGTGGCAGCATCGTGCTATGGGGATGTTTTTCAGCGGCAGGAACTGGGAGACTTGTCAGGATAAAGGGAAAGATGAATGCAGCATTATACAGAGACATCCTAGATGAAAATCTGCTCCAGAGCAGAACTTGGACTGGGGCAATGGTTCATCTTTAGGCAGGACAATGAACCTAAGCACACAGCCAAGATATCATAGAAATGGCTTCAGGACAACTCTGTAAATGTCCTTGAGTGTCCCAGCCAGAACTCAGACTTGAATATGATTGAACATCTATGGAAAGATCTGGAAATGGCTGCGCACTGACGCTTCCCATCCAACCTGATGGAGTTTAAGAGGTGCTTCAAAGAAGAATGGGCGAAACTGCCCAACAAAAGTTGTGCCAAACTTGTGGCATCGAATTAAAACAATCTTGAGGCTGTAATTGCTGCCAAAGGTGCATCAACAAAGTATTGAGAAAAAGCTGTGAATACTTATGTACATGTGTTTTATTTTTATTTTTAATACATCTGCAAGAAGTGCTAAAAACATTTTCACATTCTCATTATGGGGTATTGTGTGTAGAATTTTGAAGACAAAAATGAATTTATTCCATTTTGGAATAAAGCTGTAACATAACAAAATGTGAAAAAAGTGAAACGATGTGAATACTTTCCGGATGCACTGTAGGTGAACAATAGCAGGACGGTTTTGCAGCATATGTCTATATGGCGTGTGTGTGTGTGTGTGTGTGTGTGTGTGTGTGTGTGTGTCTTGAGGGGGTAAGGGATACAGAGGTCTACTGGGGTTGTAGAGGGGGGCGGAGGAGCCATCATAACGGGAAGCCCCCCAGCTTCCTCATCCTCCTGAGCTGCCAGATGGCACATACTCATACCCCTCTGGAGGAAACTGCATACACGCACAAACACAAATAAACACATACACACACACACACGTGTGCGTACACACACAATCACGGGCATCATCCAACCCTATTAATACAGGTTCACAGGTGCAAAAGCACGCTGGAAATATTTTAAACAACTATAAGGAATAACTTTCTACTTGCGAAGCAAGATGAACTGTAAAAAACAATTGCCTCACTATTCCAAAATTCAGTGTTATGTAATTTATTTTTGTTCAAAGCGCTCCACAAAATATACCACTGGTTATTTCCTCAGCAGGCCCACATTCTGTCATTAAAACATGGCACCAGATGGACACAGGGACACTTTAGAAATGCATCACTTTGTGACGTTTTTTGTCGCTCGCTCGCTTATTTCTGTTTCAAGACCAAATATGTCACTGTTTAAGACCATAAAATGGGAGTGTGAACTAGGGTTGTACGGTATACCGGTATTAGTATCGTACAGCGATACTAATGAATTATTTTCGGTACGATATTGCTCTGAAACGTACCGGTCCCGCACCCCCGCCCGCACCCCCGTCAAAGTCACGTTATGACATTGCTAGGTTTACGAGCAGAGGAGCATGTTCGGCGGCACACAATCACGTAGTACTTACAAACAGACACAGTGTGTAGACAGCAAAGGGAGAACGGACACATTTTGGCTTAAAAACCAACGATAAAGGTGAAGTTATAACACTGAAACACCCTCAGGAAGAGGTGTTTTAAGACATGGCTAGCTAGCTAGCGGCTAACGTCCATCCGCTGTCTGCAGTGTTGTAGCTACTTCTAAATCACTATTCCTCCCCTCCATGGCGACAAATAAAGTACGTTTCTTACAAGTATCATCCCTGCAGGACGAGGAATAACTAAACATGCTTCACTACACACCGTAGATCACCGGCATCAAAATGTAAACAAACGCCATAGGTGGATCTACACCTAACATCCACTGTAATAATATCAAGTACAAGCACGTATCGAGTCGATACTACTATGATTTCGTCGATATTTTTTGGTATCACAACATCTTCTTTCGTTTTTTTTTAAATGCATATTATGTTTATAAACTCAGGAAATATGTCCCTGGACACATGAGGACTTTGAATTTGACCAATGTATGATCCTGTAACTACTTAGCATCGGATTGATACCCAAATTTGTGGTATCATCCAAAACTAAGTGTCAAACAACAGAAGAATAAGTGATTATTACATTTTAACAGAAGTGTAGCTAGAACATGTTGAAACAGGAAGTAAGCAGATATTAACAGTAAATGAACAAGTAGATTAATAATTTATTTTCTACCACTTGTCCTTAAAGGCCTACTGAAACCCATTACTACCAACCACGCAGTCTGATAGTTTATATATCAATGATGAAATCTTAACATTGCAACACATGCCAATACGGCCGGGTTAGCTTACTAAAGTGCAATTTTAAATTTTGCGCGAAATATCCTGCTGAAAACGTCTCGGTATGATGACGCCTGCGCGTGACGTCATGGATTGTAGAGGACACTTTGGGACAGCATAGTGGCCAGCTATTAAATCGTCTGTTTTCATCGCAAAATTCCACAGTATTCTGGACATCTGTGTGGGTGAATCTTTTGCAATTTGTTCAATGAACAATGGAGACAGCAAAGAAGAAAGCTGTACGTGGGAAGCGGTGTATTGCGGCAGGTGTTGTGCCGGATAAAGCACCCCCGCCGTAGAATGCACCCCCTGACTGTTGTGCCGGATAACACCGCCGGTGCTTCATTGTTTACATTCCCGAAAGATGACAGTCAAGCTTTACCATTGGCCTGTGGAGAACTGGGACAACAGAGACTCTTACCAGGAGGACTTTGAGTTGGATACGCAGACGCGGTACCGTGAGTACGCATGGAGCTGCGGTTTCCAAACATTTGATCGCTTGCCCGTACGTGCGTGCCACTATGTGCATGTCACGTACGTAACTTTGGGGACTTTGGGGAAATGTATGTGCTGTATGAACTTTGGGAAGGTGAACGGTACTTTGGGCTGTGGGATTGAGTGTGTTGTGCAGGTGTTTGAGTTGTATTGGCGGGTTATATGGACGGGAGGGGGGAGGTGTTTGTTATGCGGGATTAATTTGTGGCATATTACATATAAGCCTGGTTTTGTTGTGGCTAATAGAGTATATATATGTCTTGTGTTTATTTACTGTTTTAGTCATTCCCAGCTGAATATCAGGTCCCACCCGCCTCTCACAGCATCTTCCCTATCTGTATCGCTCCCACTGCCCTCTAGTCCTTCGCGCTCACTTTCCTCATCCACGAGTCTTTCATCCTCGCTCAAATTATTGGGGAAATTGTCGCTTTCTCAGTCCGAATCGCTCACGCTGCTGGTGGCCATGATTGTAAACAATGTGCAGATGTGAGGAGCTCCACAACCCGTGACGTCACGCGCACATCGTCTGCTACTTCCGGTACAGGCAAGGCTTTTTTATCAGCGACCTAAAGTTGCGAACTTTATCGTCGATGTTCTCTACTAAATCCTTCAAGCAAAAATATGGCAATATCGCGAAATGATCAAGTATGACACATAGAATGGACCTGCTATTCCCGTTTAAATAAGAAAATCGCATTTCAGTAGGCTTTTAAATAATGTTGACAAAATAATAGAATGATTAATGACACAATATGCTCCTGCATACGTCAGCAGACTAATTAGGAGCCTTTGTTTGTTTACTTACTACTAAAAGACAAGTTGTCTTGTATGTTCACTATTTTATTTAAGAACTTAACTGCAATAAGAAACATATGTTTAATGTACCCTAAGATTTTTTTTGTTAAAATAAAGCCAATAATGCAATTTGTTTGTGGTCCCCTTTATTTAGAAAAGTACCGAAATAATTTTAGTACCGGTACCGGTACCAACATATTGGTATCGTTACAACACTAGTGTGTACTGAGTGCAGGTTGTGTGTGTGATGCAGAAGTTCAAGGACACATGGCCCGACATGCAGGGATGAATGTACCTGGATTGAGAGATAAAATAGTTCATATTTCACAATCGCTTCTCTAAGTGCCCTGGACTTTAATAGGAAAGATGGTTTGGTATGATATGAATATGAGAATATGAGTGAAAAGTAATTTTTTTGGGTGGTTGCTGTTGGGAACCCTGTTGGGATGTGTGTAAGTGTAAATGTGTGCTCGGATGCTTGTGACAAATTTGTTCTTGAAGACATTTATGTGCAACCTTTTGCCTGGATATCATATATAGGCAAACACGCGCACACACATACACACACACACACACATAGTACCAGCAGATATCCAATAGCTGGGAGCTGTGGAAGGGTCTTGCTACATCTGTCAACACTGCCTGGCAAAGGCGCGGCAAGTTCAGATGTTATCTATACAAACGGCTGCATCAAAAGATTTTGTGTCCTTACCATCACTCTCACCCTGAGGTGGACTGTGCGGCGGTGTATGCTGGGCAACACAACAAGAAGGAGGGGGAAAGAAGAAAGACGGCAGGCAGGGAAAAGATAAGAGGGGAAGCAATAGCAATATTAGCCAGGGGGTGTGAGGTGGAGGACATAAGAGGGGATGGGTGGGGACGAGAGGTGGTGACAGAAACAGAGAGAAAAGGTTCTCCTATTTTATGAGCCGTACTCGAGAGACCAGGGTCCAGACAACTCTTTTAATAGTCTTTATAATGTGTCGTTTTTCTGCCCTGGAGTTAGGACAGTCAATTCAAATCATCGGTAGAAATCTGTTCGAAAGCGTCTGCCAAAAACCACATGGTATGAAAACCGAAGCCATCAGAAATAATGAAAATCCGATTAGTTCCTTCCAGACACCAAACATGTAAACACAAAACAGAGAATATTTATAGTTTATGTGCATAAAACTCTGTGAAATACATTTAAAAAAATGACTGAAACGACTGTAAAACCAAGACCAACATTGCTGACTGGACAAAGCCTACTTGTGTGTGTCTGTGTGAATTGTTGTAGGTTTAGTGAGGTCAGGGGTAAATGATGTTGCCAAAAGAACGGGCTCACAGGTCTAGTTCATGCTAATGGTTATTAATGAGATAAGTCTTTTAAGTTCTTCCACACCAAACTCGTCTGATTACATTTTAATAGGGCTATGTGCACAGCGGCACAGTGGCACTTAAAAGGGCCGATTAATTAGTTAAGGTGAGTGTTCCGAGACTTGTGTCCACATGTAAACTGCCCGAGTTTCCTGGCGGATACATTAAAAACGGCTAGATACATGTATGTCTGATGCAACATTCCGAGTTAACAAATTCAAGGAAATTCTAGACATTGCCCTTTCTTATTACAGATATTTTTCCGCGGAGTGGCAAAGCAGAAGTCCTAATGTGTTATCACTGAGTAAACGGAACCACTTGAATTGTAAATTACAGTTTCCCAAAGTGTAATTATGTGTTCGTTTTAACAAACCAATAAATTATAATTCTGCCGAACTGCTTTTTTATAGCCTTTTTGTAGCCAACCCACTTAAAAGAAACCATGGGGTTGTTTACAATGATTTTCTTTCAATAATATCACTACATGTTTTTGTTATTTTAAAGCTATTATGCTTTAAATATTAATTCATAGGTGTGTTCCGATCTGATATTGATATTTGATCAACATTAGAATAAAAAACAAGTGCCTGATGTGAGGTTGTACGGTATGCCGGTACTACTAAAGTATCATTGTACTAATGAATCAAAAACGGTACAATACTGCCTCTGAAAAATACCGGTACTTTTTTTTTTTTTACGCCGTCGAGACATTGCTGGTAAAACGAGCAGAGGTGCATGTTAGGCAAAGCACACGCACGGAGTACTTACAAGCAGACACATTGTGGAGACAGAAAAATGAGAATGGACGCATTCTAATGATACAAGTAAAACTACAAACACTGAAGTGTCGCTCTGCAAGAAGTGCTTTAAAACATGGCTGATAGCTAGTGGCTAACGTCCATTCGCAGTCACCAGTGTTTTAGCTACTTGTAAATCACTAATCTTCGCCTCCATGGCAACAAATAAACTAAGTTTCTTACAAGTATCATCCCTGCAGGACGAGGAATAGCTAAACATGCTTCACTGTACACCATAGGAAGATACAAAAGCTAACCACTAACCGCAAGCTAGCTCTCCTGAATGTAAACAAATACCATGAGTGGATGTACACAGACATCGACTGTAACGATACCAAGTACAAGAGCTGTATTTAGTCGATAGTACAAAGATTACATCAATATTTTTTACTATTACAAAATCTTTTATTATTTTTTATTTGTTCATTAACCCAGGAAATACGTCACTGGACGGAGGAGAACTTTAAGTATGACCAATATTTGACCCTGTAACTAGTTGGTAATATATCGATATCAAAATGTGTAGTATCAGCCAAAACTTATGTAAAGTATCCAAACAACAGAAGAATAAGTGCTTATTACATTTTAACATACATGTAGATAGAACACGTTAAACCAGAAAGTATGCAGATATTAACAGTAAATGATAGGGATGTAAATCTCTTTGTGATGGACGAATCAATTCGCATCGTGATACATGGGCACGGATGCGAGTCAAAAACGATTTATTGATAAAACAGGCTGATTTAATGCTATTCGATTTATTGTAGGAACGATTTCATTCTATAGTTAACAATTGTTGATGGATACATTCTTTTTTACACCACAAACGAACAAAAGCATTCCTTCCGTGCGTAAACTCCTCGAAACTCTAAATCCCTGCACCAAAGGTCTGGAGACATGGGCACACGACCAAACGGAGCATTAGACCTCATGCTATTGGAATGGTTAGCAACACGATGTGCATGCTGCTGCAAGATGAGCTTACGGAAAGCTGCTCGTGGGAGAACTGGTCGCATTAGAGCAACATCTCCCTCGCCGATAAGCCGCGAGCCCTCACACTGCCGTTCAATCGCGCCGTAGCAACGGAGAGCATGAAGGATGTGACAGCACCCCAGTTGGGTTCCAAACAAAGGATTGGAACCCAAGTAGCGTCCCACCACCGTCCTCAACTGGCCAGCCATGGAGTGGTCCAGCTTGACATCAAGAGATGTAAGCAAGCCATCAAGCACAGCTCTGGGCACAATAATACGCTCCTGCAAGGGGGCCACCAGGGTATGTTGGCGGACCACCAGGAGGCCATTCTTGCCAAGTGTGGCGACATTCAGGTAGCACTTGACCTCACAGACAATTGTAAGCTTCCGTGACAGTTGCGTCCCCTGTCGCAGGTGGCCGCCAGTGTCCTGGAGGTTCAGGCACTGAGCTTGCAACGCCAACCAAGCTGACCTACTGGTGAAGGGTAGCTTCTGGGCAAGCGACACAACGTCGTTGGCGTTGATGTTGCGCACGGCCGAATCCGAGTCCGCCGTGCTGTGCATGTATGCACACACTTGGCAGGTAGGGTTGTCAAACTCTGGGGCATTGCGACTGGCGAAGTCAGAGGGAAGAATGGACGCACCTGCAACGCACCTGACATGCACCTGGTAGGTGCTGGCAGTCGATAGGAAAGATGTCAAGCGGGGACTCGCTAAGAAATCGCTCCTACATAATTTCTCGAAGGCCTGAAAGCACGTCAGTACACACGCCTTGAAGGTGAACTGGATAATGTAGGGGGAGAAGTGTTCCATTGCAGCCCCTATCAACAACGCCTCCATCTCACAGGGTAGCCAGCAATATTAGCCAGGGAGCGTAACTCTTTGCCATTGGGCTATTTCACTAGCTTGTGTAGAGCACGATGAAGTTCTCCAGCGACGGTGACATTTCCTTGTCCTCCTCCACTCTGGCGCCGTTATGAGAAATGCCAGTCTTTGGTTTGCAAGTTATCATCCGCTGATACAAGTCCTTGTCACACCGCGGTGAGGGATGTCTTGTCTTGGTTTTTATGTGTCTTGTGAATTTCATGATTTAGTTTGAAAAGTAACTCTCCTCTCGTTTCAGGTCACTCGCCCTTCCTATGTGTCATCAGTTTGACGTCATCCCTGATCCCTGATTGTTTCCACCTGTTCCCCAATTACCCCCATGTGTTTTATAAGCCCACTCCTCCCTTTGTTCTGTGCCAGAATGTCTCGTGCATCTCCATCCTCATACCCAAGCCTTGTCTCGTCTTGTTATCCAGATCCTGAATTTCCAAGTAGGTATTTTGAGTTTTCCTTTTCTCTTCTTAAGCAGAGTGAATTTTGTTTGTAAAGTTTTCAAGTCGCAGTTGTGAGTTCAGTTTATTTTTTACCGTCTCTTCTTTTCCTCATTTTTGAGTGACCTTTTGTTAATTATTTCTCTAGATAAGAATCAGTGTAGAAGCTTTATAGCCCATTGTTTCCCTCTTATTTGGAGCATCTTTTGTTGTTTAAATTTCATAGTTATATTCCTCGCTAGTGTAGTTAGAGATAGATATTTTTGTTCCCTCCTTTTTGGAGTGATTTTCGGTTTGTTCACATTTTGTGAAACCTTTTCGCCTAGTTGTTAAAGTTTATAGCCGTTGTTGTAATACCATGAATTGATTAACGTGGACCCCGACTTAAACAAGTTGAACAACTTATTCGGGTGTTACCATTTAGTGGTCAATTGTACGGAATATGTACTGTACTGTGCAATCTACTAATACAAGTTTAAATCAATCAATCAAAGCCCTGACTCAAGAGGTGAAAAGTGAACTTTTGAAAATAAAAGCCTGCCGGATTTTTCCCCACATCTGCATCTGAGTCCTATTTCTGACCCAGGCCTGACAGTCCTCAGGTCTCTCCCTGGGTTCCATTTTAATTGCATCTGGGACAAGCGGTAGAAAATGGATAGAATCAATTAAATGTGCACCAGTGCATTGGAAGCCAAATTTAATGCCATATCATATCCATAGACTTCGAGTTTTTGACAATGGCATGGCGTAAGATCACCGGGCAGTAATTGCCGATCTGACCTTCTGCTCTTTGGAGCCCCGTTGTCCGGGAGGGATGTCACCTCCGTCGTCCTGTAAGCCTCTGCAAGGCGCGGCCCGTGTCTTATTTTCCCATGTCACTCCATCAACTAAGAATGGGGTGAATTCATGGTCGAAAGAATGTGTATATGTAATGTTCTGTCGCCAATTCGCAAATGAATTGACAGTCTCAACTTTGGAAAGGCACCACTGCTTTGGTGCTAAAAATAGCTCCAGGTGTAGACGTGAGGTTGATGCACGCTGCCACCACGCTGCTAAAACGGCAGGACTATATTAGTAGATATTAACTGCAAGCACAGACGGTGATACGTGAATGATGTTTAATCATGAGCGTACAGCAGAACAACAGGAAGAGGAAACGTGCGCGCATCCAACAACTACCGGGGTAACTCCCGCCCACACAACCACACTGGCATTGAACTATTAGTGGCGTGTCATTTATTCCACATTAATGAGATATGAGTGTGTGTGATGCTTTATTTGATAACACATTTCCACAATAGCATAAAGACAATAACCACACTGAGTGGAGATTTCCTTCAATAATACAGCACAATTTAAAGGTTGCCAGTTCACACAATAACACAAATATCTCACCTTTCTGATGAAAGTTGGAGACCTGCTCTATCATAAAGCAGCACAATAAAATTAATTATGTTTGAAGTTGAGCAGGACAGACTTCTGTTAAAGAAATGTGGTTATTTGTATTATGTTAGGTTAAGCAGGAAATACTTCTTTTTAAGACAAATAAAACACCATTTTATTCTGGTAATTCAGTTATTTTGCATAACAAATGTTTTCTCATGTATTTGTATCAATCAAAAACCTAATCTAATCTAATTAAATTCTGGTTGGAGTGAAATAGTATCCAAATTGTATAAAAATCCATCCATCCATCCATTTCCTACCGCTTGTCCCTCTTGGGGTTGCGGGGGTGTTGGTTAAAATATATGTGTAAACTGTCAATCATTAGGTCATATAATCCACAAAGGTTGAATGGAAGGAACTCTTAAATATCTTAAACAAGAAGAGTTAAGTTGCCTCTATTAAACCTTAGTGGACAGCATAAAACTCCTTTCACGCAAATAAAAAAAAGGCCCCAAAAAATGTGGTAAAGCAGCCCTGCAAGGTGTCCCTTATTCTTTTTTCAGGGAGTTGGCAACCCTAGCTAGCAGCTACCCAACAGCTATACACACAATAACACACTAACTTAATGCACGCAATAATTGGTCTCCTTAATAGAACAATATTGCAGTCTAAAAATGTATTTGTCAATATAAACAAGTATAGTATAATTATAGTTTCATATTACTTTCTGATACAAAGTTTTCAAGGCAGAAGCGTAATAGAAACTATTCAGTAACAAACGTGTCTGAATCATTCATCTTACTGCATCATGCGCTTAATTTTATAAATTTTTGTGACCGCGAGGTGCCGCCAAAAACAAATTAACACCAATTTAAAAGCATAAATCTGGTATAAGGTTAGTGTTTTTCATACCCACCATTGTTCTCTGGGTAATATTTTTAAACTTGACCAAACCTTTTCTAGCATGCCACACAACAAATTAATGAGAGGATGC
This sequence comes from Nerophis lumbriciformis, assembly GCF_033978685.3. Lineage (NCBI taxonomy): Eukaryota > Metazoa > Chordata > Actinopteri > Syngnathiformes > Syngnathidae > Nerophis > Nerophis lumbriciformis. Next base: position 44,916,830 of record NC_084549.2, on the reverse strand, counting down.
ACAATGATTTGTGCTGTTGTCATATCAGATTAATATCAATATCAATATCGACCAATACTCAAAGCTCCAATATTGTATTGGCAGTAAAAAAGTAGTATCTGGTCCCATTTTATTTTAGAATATGCAGGTCTTATGTACAGTAAAGCCCAGCTGATAGATAAGAACCAGTCGGTCGATAGCTCAAAAAGGTAATTAATCAAAACTATAGAAAATGTAAACCTTAATAAAGCAGCTAACAAATAGTAGAATTGCCAATAATGCTCCATCACTTGGTAGCTGTATAATATATAAAAATAAATACAAAATCATCAACTTATATTCAATTGAATAAACTGCAAAGACAAGATATTTAATGTTCGAACTGAGAAGCTTAATGCTTTTTTTGCAAATAATCATTAACTTAGAATTTATTGACACATTGCAAAAAAGTTGGCACATAGGCATTTTTACCACTGTGTTACATGGCCTTTCCTTTTAACAATAGATACATTTGGGAACTGAGGAGATCAATTTTTTAAGCTTTTCAGGTGGAATTATTTCCCATTCTTGCTTGATGTACAGCTCTGTCCCTTCTACAAGAAGGGACAGAGCCGCCTCTACTTCCGCAGGAGGCTAGGATCCTTCAACGTCTGTACAAAGATGTTGAAGATGTTCTACGAGTTAGTGGTGGCGGGCGCCTTCTTGTACGCCGTGGCCTGCTGGGGCAGCGGGCTAAGAGAGAGGGATGCAAACAGACTGGACAAGTTGGTAGAGAAGGCCAGTAACGTGGTGGGAGTGGAGCTAGACTCACTGGCGGTGGTGTCAGAGAGGAGAAGTCTCGCAAAACTCCTAGCCATTATGGACAACACCTCCCACCCACTACACTCGGACCTTGCGGAGAGAATGAGCACGTTCAGTGGAAGGCTCAGACTCCCAAAATGCAACACGGAACGACACAGGAGGTCCTTCATACAGACAGCCATCGACTGTAAAATGCATATGTTCCTTCTTGACTGCACTTAAATGTAGAATATATTTATATTATTCATATATTATATATATAAAATATTATATATATTATATTATTTATATTATTTATTATTATTATTGTCTATTGTGAGCGAACTGTGGTGCTGGATTTTCCCCAGGGATCATTAAAGTACTTTCTATTCTATTCTATTCTATTATGTTGTTCAACAGTCCGGGGTCTCCGTTGTCGTATTTTACGCTTCATAATGCGCCACACATTTTCAATGAGAGACAGGTCTGGACTACAGGCAGGCCAGTCTAGTACCCGCATTCTACGAAGCCACACTGTTGTAACACGTGCAGAATGTGGCTTGGCATTGTCTGGCTGAAATAAGCAGGGGCGCCCATGAAAAAGATGTTGCTTGGATGGCAACATATGTTGCTCTAAAACCTGTATGTACCTTTTAGCATTAATGGTGCCTTCACAGATGTGTAAGTTACCCATGCCTTGAGCACAAATACACCCCCATACTATCACAGATGCTGGCTTTTGAACTTTGTGCCTATAACAGTCTGGAGGGTTATTTTTGTCTTTGGTCCGGAGGACACAACGTCCACAGTTTCCAAAAACAATTTGAAAATTGAACTCGTCAGACCACAGAACACTTTCCCACTTTGCATCAGTCCATCTTAGATGAGCTCTGGCCCAGCGAAGCCGACGGCCTTTCTTGGTGTTGTTGATAAATAGTTTTCGCCTTGCATAGAAGAGTTTTAACTTGCACTTACAGATGTAGCGACAGATTGTAGTTACTGACAGTGGTTTTCTGAAGTGTTCCTGAGCCCATGTGGTGATATCCTTTACACACTGATGTCGGTTTTTGATGCAGTACGGCCTGAGGGATCGAAGGTCACGGGCATTCAATGTTGGTTTTCAGCCTTGCCGCTTATGTGCAGTTATTTCTCCAGATTCTCTGAACCTTTTGATGATATTACGGACCGTAGATGGTGAAATCCCTAAATTCCTTGCAATAGCTAGTTGAGAAATGTTGTTCTTAAGCTGTTCCACAATTGTTCACAAAGTGGTGACCCTCGCCCCATCCGTGTTTGTGAATGACTGAGCATTTCAGGGAAGCTGCTTTTATACCCAATCATGGCACCCACCTGTACCCAATTAGCCTGTTCACCTGTGGGATGTTCCAAATAAGTGTTTGATGAGCATTCCTCACCTTTCTAAGTCTTTTTTGCCACTTGTGCCATCTTTTTTAAACATGTTGCAGGCATCAAATTCCAAATGAGCTAATATTTGCAAATTATAACAACGTTTACCAGTTCCAACGTTAAGTATCTTGTCTTTGCAGTCTATTCAATTGAATATAAGTTGAAAAGGATTTGCAAATCATTGTATTCTCTTTTTATTTACGTTTTGCACAATGTGCCAACTTCACTGTTTTTGGGTTTTGTATATAGATGACAGTAAAGAGCAGTGTTGGTCATCTTACCATAACAAAAATGATCAGTTACAGTTACAAATTACTTCTCCCAAATAAGAATTGAGTTAGTAACTCTATTCAGGAGTAATTAGTTACTCAGCAAAGTAACTGTGCTTTAATTTTTCATGTCGTTATTTTATACGTAATGTTCGATAACATCTTTAATGTTTATATTAACCAAATAGTATAGAATAAAAACACTGTATACAGTATTTTAGAACATTTAGCATTTATCTGAACTCACTAGATTGCAGTGTGCCATGTGATAAGAATGGAAAGAAAAGTACAAAACCCAAAACAGTCCGAAAATGTAAACTTAAGTCAACAGATACAAAGGAACATTTGGCCTTTAAGTAGTGAAATTATCTGCACCTGTATACCAAAATACAGCCTGAAAGAACTTTAGATAAAACTGTAAAATTACATTAAGTAAAATGTTTAAAGATGTTCTTAGTGAAATTCTAACAATAAAATTGGAATTTTTGTACAAATATTGAGGTCTTTACTCAAGCTAATTTCAATAATGCAAGCAAGTAATCACCTGTGATTAATCATAATTGATTCAAATTTCAAAATGTGATTAATCTGTTTCAAAATAATGTCTGCTTTTGTGCTTGGGGTTGGGTTAGCAGCAGCAAGTGTCATGTAGGCATGTGTTGATGTGAGGTGCAATTCGAGTTGCTTGAAGCAGACGTGGGTAAACGCTTTTTTCCTGGACATAGTGTGCATGTTACATAAACATTCTTGCATTTAATTTCAGTGAGCGATAAGTAGTGCCGGTACTTGCAGTTTGAGAACGCTACCTTTTGAAATTCCCTGGCTGCGGCTCGTCGCAATTATCGCGGTTCTTGTTGTGTCAGTCCAAGCGTGCAGTGAGGCAGCGTGAGCAGGGCATGATCCGCCCACCCAGCCAATCATCATCAGCGCATTTAGAACGGCGTCATCATCATCATCACCACCACTTCTCTCTGCATGCAGCTGATGTGTGGCCGAAACCTCACACCTTGCGCTTCATTTAACCCAGTGGTCGGCAACCCAAAATGTTCAAAGAGCCATATCGGACCAAAAATACAAAAAAATAATCTGTCTGGAGCTGCAAAAAATGTAAAGCCTTATATAAGTATTATAATGAAGGCAACGCATGATGTAAATGTCTATAATCGCTATATTGGCCTACTATCAAAATGACTATAAAAGTCTTACATAAGTGTTATAATGAAGGCAACACATTATGTAAGTGTCTATATTAGCTATATTAGCCTACTATCAAAGGCTGACACAAATCTTCTGTGTTGTATTTTAATTTTTATTCTACACATTTTTGCAACATTGGAAATCATAAAAGGATGAGTTAACTTCTGGAAAATTTGTGACTCAGAAGGGCCAAAGGTGTGTGTCCAAGTTTAAGGAAACGGCAGGCTGTCTTCTTCTAATGAATTTATAACAATCTTTGCAAGCTGGGTAACGTTTGCTGTGGTCTGGAACAACATGGCACACAAACAACTATCAGAAATGCAGCCAATATTACATACAGATAATGTGTCATGAGACATGTGAATATAAATTAAATACACAGAGGACATTAAGGAAATTAAATGTGCTCAAATATACCTACAAACGAGGCATAATGATGCAATATGTACATACAGCTAGCCTAAATAGCATATTAGCATCGATTAGCTTGCTGTCATGCACTGACCAAATATGCCTGATTAGCACTCCAACAAGTCAATAACATCAACAAAGCTCGCCTTTGTGCATTCACGCACAGTATAAAAGGTTTGGTAGACAAAATTAGACAAGTAAGGAGTGGCATACAACATGTATTCCTGTCTCAGTGTCGGAGAAAGTTATACATGTAAACAAACTACGATGAGTTCAAGGATCGCTGAAATTAGTAGGACAAAACGATGCTCGCCAAATACTCTCACCAGTTGTCATGTCTGGATCATGTTTTGTTTAAGTTATGTTCTGTTTGGGTTTTGGACTCTTTTTAGTTCCTGCCTTCCACTTCCTTGCTTTGTTTCCATGGTTACCCATTAGTTTCACCTGTTCAACGTTTGGACTCACATACCTGTCACCAATCATCCCACTGTTATTTAAAGTCTGTCTTTTTCTGTTGGTCGGCCTGGCGACATTCACTCTGTTTACCTCTGCGCACTTCATGCCATGATTACTCCTCTTACCCATGCTATCACAGTTGATGCTTCATGCCATATCAAGTAAGTTTTTTCTATTCATGCCACAGTTAGCGACTTTTGTTCATGTCCATAGTTTTTTGCCCACGTGCAAGTTTTTTTTTGTTTCATTAGTCAAGTTTGTACTTCCACCTTGAGCGTGCTTTTTGTTCCTTTGTTAGTGCAAAATAAATAATGTCTTTACCTTCACGCCATGCCACATCCAGCTTTACTTGCATCTCGGGAAAACAAACACACCATAGTCCCCTCCTTGACACCAGTGAAGCATGTTTAGTGTAAACAGTGGGATTTCTATCAATTAGGGATGTTTGTGTCATGTTTGTTCTCCTACAGAAACCATCGTAAAACAAAAAATATATTTATTGAGAAAATGTTTACATTTTTCTTACATTTTTGCAAAAAGCTTCAGGGAGCCTCTAGGGCGGCGCTAAAGATCTAGAGCCACGGGTTGCTGACCCCTAACTGTAGTAACGAGCCACTTCACATCCTCAGTAACAGTAACAGTAACAGTAACAGCGTTGCAAGAATGGGAACAGTAATTAATTGCATTACTGGTTACTAAAAAAAGTAACTCCCTTATAACGCCGTTATTACCAACACTGGTAAGGAGGGCTTATGAGACCGTGAGCTTTTACATGACCATATTTGCCAGTGTAGCTCGAGGTTACATTTATTTGGTAGTTGTCCCCGAGTGATGATACTTTTTTTTACATTACCTTGGAATCCCTCTTATCAAGCAAAAAACATTTTGGCAGCGCATTCAATTTATATTGACTTGGCATGAACATGGGGATGTGTGTGTGTGGGGGGCGACTGGGACTCCAACAAGGGGGCGGTGCTTATCATTTCTCTCTCTTTGGATCAGCTGCTAATCACAACTCTCCAGAGACCCCACTTGCCCCACATCCCGGCCAAGCGCGCACACACACACACGTGTACGCACGCACTCACACACACACACACACACACCTGAGACACTGAATTTGCTCTTGAATAACCTCACTGGGGTTGAGTGACGACGTAGGGAAATGGGGCAAAATCACCCTCCTCACTTTGAGAATGAGACAGGGTGTGTCGTTTGAAGCCTTCCTCGCCTTGCCGCCACACAGCTACGAGGCTGTCAGCTCGTGGAGGATTTCTCCTGGATGTGAGCGTCAAAAGACCTTCCCGTGGAGAAAGAGGGAGGGAGAGAGCTGCAGCTCTGATTAAATGCTGGAGCCGTCATGCCTGCGAGCCAGCCAGGAGATTAATATCGGCGTAACCTGTTACTTAATTCATTATGGGGATACAGGCTAATTTGATTTGATATTATTTTAATAAAGTTCTGTGATATCCAAGATTGTTTCAGGCTATCAAAATAATTTTCCAGTTATTACAGTTCGTCAGGCAGGTCCCTTTGATAGCAGTGGTTAGCCAGGCCTGTCCTGAATACATTACTGCATCCCCCCACTGCAAACCCCCATTTACATAGTTCTCTCATTCCTGAAACTCAATCCCCCTCAAACACACACACGCACACACACACACACACACACACACACACACGCACGTGCACATTTAAACTCTTCTGCTTCTTCTGATTATGATAGTTTCTGATACAGGCGCTTCAGGTTCTCAGCATTCCGAAAACAGATTTAGCTTTTTTTTTTATGTTTACCTTATTTTATCTCTTGTGCCTCAGCTATTTTTTAACGTTGTGTCGGTATCATTTATGGAATTTATTTTACATAAATAAATACAACTCAAAACACACACATATCTATTAGAATACTTTCACAATGAAAATACACACTTCCCAACTTTGAATCAATCCAATAAGCAGCAACAATACTTATATTTGTGTCTTGATGTTGAGGTCGCAAAGGCAGATTTTGAGGACAGAAAAATATGTTTTGCAAGCACAGACATTATATTTTGAAAATAAATGAAACTCACGCAAAAACAATTTGAGCGTATATACATGTATTTTGTGCACAATAAGTTTTTGCTTGTTTGCTATTATCCATATTACAGTTTTTTTCCAATTGCTTACACACTAAATTTTACATTTTCACACAGTTAACAAAGTCTACACACAGGAAACAAAAACAATGTGCATACTTGCCTAATATTAGGCATAGACTCTGCTTTACAGTTTTTGTGAAATATTACACACAATGCTTTACACACTCCTTCCCATCTTGCACATGTAGTGTGGATGAGCTATTGTGGCCTGATCCAGCTAGACGGTAGGTGATGATTAGAATCAGTAACTGAGGCTTTTGAGTACGTTCTTTCATAGAGTTTGCTGTTGCCTAAGTCTGCACATGTAGCCTATACTCTATGCTGTCATCTTTATTTATCTCCAAACCATTTTTAAAACATTTGTATTTGTCATATATTTTAATTTGTACTGCATGTCATTGTTGACTACTTTTGATATGTTACTTTACCTGACTGGTATAAAGATGTGATGGGACACAAGTAGTGGATTTTATTTTTTATGTTTCATTGCCATGCATGTCTTAGTGTTTTTATTGTTGTGGATTTTAATTGCATGTTTTTATTGCTGTGGAATTTGATTGTAATTTTAGTTGTATGTTTTTACTCCTTGTGGACTTTGCTGGTATTTTAAGACGTTGCCCCTTTTTAGCTTGTTGCCCCTAACAACCGAAGTGCCCAATCAAACGACACCTGAAGTTTAGGTCTGCACCCACTTAAAAGAGAACAGGCAGGATCGACGAGGAGGGAAGCGACAGCAGAGCGATCGGGGAAGAATCGACAGGCTTTGCCAAGAGCGACCGGGTGGACGCACGCAGGCTGGGAAGGAACCCCCGGACTACACAGCAGACCCCGCAGGCTACCGAAGCGAACCCCAAGAAGCCCACAACACGCAGGGGCAGAGGAAACTCTGCCTCCGAAGTAAGTGACATGTGTTGTGGATCTGTGGGGGCAACCTACTGCCTTGGGCTGTGGGCTTGCGGGCTCGTGCGTTGGCTGTGTGGTTCTGTGGACAGGGGGCGATCCCCGGGAGCGACCAAGAGGCGGGACGGGTACGGCCACGTAGGTCCCGCGAGTGACCGGAGACTGGCGAGGAGAGTGGGCGTACCCAAAACTTTGACGCGGAACTACAGCAGGGGCAGGGTTTCCCCTGCCTTGCGTGTAAGTGTGGTGTCAGCCCGGAGAGCGTCTCCGTAGTTTTAGAAGATTTTATCCCCGTGGCCCGCCTCCGTTTTAATTCTGTGTGCAGGAGGACGCCGTGGAAGTGGGTGGAGCCAAGACGCTGACCCACTACGCCTGTCGCGGCTGTACCCTCACCATAATATTGGTTACCAATTGGTATTTTTAGTATTGACAACTGGACGGTTTAATGTGTATTGTAATAAAGTGCGAATAAACAAGCATAATCATCTTCCCTTATTTTGGACAGCTGCTCTCACTACATTGGGTTCTTAATATTTATATTTGTTTTAAGCAACATTTTTATTAAATTTTAATATTCCACCTCTCGGGTCCATCACAAATACATATTTTCAGTTTGCAGCATCATTGTTGAGCAGTTCTTGAAAAGATTACAGGATATTTTAACTTTCTCTTTAGGTCCTTACGTATCGGCCCACTTCAAAGTAAACAATGATGATTGCTATGGATTTGCCAATATATTTTGTCAAGTTACAGTAATCATTCATCACATATGCTAAAAATGTCGGGCAAAATGCCCCAAACATGTGATTTCTTATAGTAAAGTAGGTTTTTTTACAAATGTGTTTTGTATTTATCACTGTTGTGGGTAACTCACTCCAATAGTGTCTTATCATTTGAAGTCTTTGTAAGTGAGATGAAAATAAAACTGCATTAATACAAATGCTTGCTTTATTTTGTTGAATGGGCATATGTTTTGACAGAAGTGTGTCATTTTGTAAATAATTTAATGTGTAAAATTGAATGTGGTGTTTGGAAAAGTGTGTATATCTTTTGAAAAAACACACAGTTAGTAAAATTGTGTGTAAGCAAATGGAAACAACTGTAACACTCTATAATTAGTGCTGTCTGCAGTCAGATGGTTGCGCTCTCTCTCTTCCGCTCTCTCAATCTCACCCTTCTGCGCATTCCACTTTTTTTTCGACACTTTGCGCTGACGCAAGTTTAGACACACAGTGTTATACTTGTATCAAAAAAAGCAACCAATCAGAGAACTGGACACATGTACTCTGATTGGCTGCTTGGTCTCCAATGAGATCGTTTGTTATGTTATCCCGTAAGCATTAGTTCGCACCTGATGGAGTCAATTGTGGTGTCCCAATTTGGGGGCTGCATCTTTCCAAGGACCCAGCCCATGCAGTCGCAGCTGGCGGGATTCCCTTTAGGACGGACCAGCTATCGCAAATCGCAACACTTACTGGTTGTGTCACGTGTTCACATCCTCCGGCTTGCGGTCAGGTCCACAAAGTGAAGAAAAGAAGAGAAAAAAAACCTAACAAAATATTAAATTGTGAAGCAAAAGTTGTATTATATTTATCCTGTGTATTTGCGTTGCTGTCGGTGGATTTACATCCTGCTCAGGGAGAAATATTTTATTTTTAAACATAGTGGGCTACTATATACTGTAACCTATATTGTAAAGAGCACTCCAGTCAACTTTATTTACTTTGTAAAAATCTGCTTTAAATATGCAGTGAATTTCAGCAATAAGAGGTTTTTCGGATATCTACAGGTTATGCATTACATTTTGTATTATTTATGCATTAATTCGTTTTAGTTAACTGGATCGAGGTACCGTAATTTTCTTTATGTTTTTAAAAAAAAATTTATTTGTTTTATTTTTTTGTCCTGTCCAGCTTGTCAGGCAAATCATATAGTTGATGTAGATGCCCATATCGGCTGTTCAGATTTACTTTACAAAAGAGAAGTGTAGGATACTTCTCTTGTTGCCTTATTTGTATTTGACTTTATTAAATGTATTTATATTATCATTTGGTGCAGCCGGGCCGGAGCAGGAGGGGATAGAAAGTGGAAAAAAAGAAGACAGAGGGGGAAATTGTGGGGACAAGAGGGGATTAGACAGAGATTCTCTTTATAAAGCAAATAGTTACTGAGTAGTTTATGGAGAAATATTATATGATGATTGCTTGATTAGTTAGTTTTTAGATAAAATTGTAATATGTAATACAACTGGAGATGTCCGATAATGTCTTTTTTGCCCATATCCGATATTCCGATATTGTCCAACTCTTAATTACCGATTCCGATATCAACCGATACCGATATACAGGGCCGGCCCGTGGCATAGGCCGTATAGGCAAATGCTAAGGGCGCCGTCCATCAGGGGGCGCCACGCCAGTGCCACAAATGTTGGAGAAAAAAAAAGAAAAAAAAAAAAGTTGATACTATTATTTCTATAAGTACAAAAAAATAATCCCACGTTAATTAAAATGCAAAGTAAAGCCTATTTAATAGAAATATTATTTGTTACAACATTACGCCCCCCCCCCCCCCCCCCCGCACGGTGGGGGTGGGACGTCACCACATCAAAAAATCAACACAACATGTCAAAACGGCCAAAACTGTCAGGTGCCCAGGGAAGAAAAAAGAGAAAAGAAGAGAAGGAGAAACAAGAAAAGACAGAGGTAGCAGGTAGGTAACGTTAGCCTACATGAAATTATTTGTCTGTTACAGAATGTGATAGTACCGTATTTTCCGCACTATAAGGCGCACCGGATTATTAGCCGCACCTTCAATGAATGGCATATTTCATAACTTTGTCCACCAATAAGCCGCCCCGGACTATAAGCCGCGCCTACGCTGCGCTAAAGGGAATGTCAAAAAAACAGTCAGATAGGTCAGTCAAACTTTAATAATATATTAAAAACCAGCGTTCTAACAACTCTGTTCACTCCCAAAATGTACGCAAATGTGCAATCACAAACATAGTAAAATTCAAAATAGTGCAGAGCAATAGCAACATAATGTTGCTCGAACGTTAATGTCACAACAGACAAAATAAACATAGCGCTCACTTTCTGAAGTTATTCTTCATTCGTAAATCCTTCGTCTTCGGTGTCCGAAGTGAAAAGTTGGGCAAATTTACGATCCACTGGCAGATGTTGGCGTCGTCTGGCGCTGCCTCCTCGTCTTAGTGAAGGTGTGTTCGCCTTCTGTCCTCCATTGTTCCCACGCAGTTAGCAGTCTAGCTTCGAATGCCCTGTTGACACCAATATCTAGCGGCTGGAGGTCTTTTGTCAATCCACCCGGAATGACGGCGAGTATTGAATTAAGCGCGTAAGCGTGTCTCTCAATGTGCTGTTATGAGCTAGCAAATATAACAACTACACTACCCAGCATGCAACGATAGTTACGAGCATGCGCGGTAGCCCTGAGAAGCGTTGTATGCTGGGAGTTAGAATGTGGTTATGAGCACGCTGTGAGTAAACGTTGAGAACTCAGTTAACACGCCTCGTCTGCATTATTTATAATTAGACAGACAACACACTTAATAGGAGCCATTTTGGGGTCTTTACATAAACACACAAATGGAAATGAAACGTCACATATCCCAGCATGCACCGCGCGCTTCTTCTACGGGGAAAAAAGATGGCGGCTGTTTACCGTAGTTGTGAGACCTAAACTTTATGAAAATGAATCTTAATATTTATCCATATATAAAGCGCACCGGGTTATAAGGCGCACTGTCAGCTTTTGAGAAAATTTGTGGTTTTTAGGTGCGCCTTATAGTGCGGAAAATACGGTAACCTGGCTTTTTAGCATTAAGCTAATGTTACATGATTCGGCAATTGCTAATCAATAAATAGCTAGTTCTGTTTTAACGTCGGGTTAATATTGTGGAGGGGGCTAAATTGTTATGGAAAATAATAATGTAACGTTAGGTAATTACAGTACTCCCACCTTACATTCCTCAGGGACATTTGTATTCGATCTTTTAAGCAGGTGTTTTTTGTTTATATTGTTATTGCCTTCTGGTTAGCTAATGTTTGCCCTGCAGGTAATAGTCACTTTTCCACCCCTTTATATATTAGGTATAGTTGTAAGTAAAAAAAAAGGTCAAAGACAAAGCTATTCGGTTTCTTCTGAGTATATACACTCCAATGCCGATGTGGGGGGGCGCCACCTAAAATTTTGCCTAGGGCGCCAGATTGGTTAGGGCCGGGCCTGCCGATATATACAGTCATGGAATAAACACATTATTATGCCTAATTTTGTTGTGATTCCCCGCTGGATGCATTAAACAATGTAACAAGGTTTTCCAAAATAAATCAACTCAAGTTCTGGAAAAAAAAAAATGCCAACATGGCACTGCCATATTTATTATTGAAGTCACAAAGTGCATTATTTTTTGTTAACATGCCTCAAAACAGCAGCTTGGAATTTGGGACATGCTCTCCCTGAGAGAGCATGAGGAGGTTGAGGTGGGCGGGGTTGGGGGGGGGAGGGCGGAGAGGGGAGCAGGGGGTGTATATTGTAGCGTCCCGGAAGAGTTAGTGCTGCAAGGGGTTCTGGGTACTTGTTCTGTTGTGTTACGGTGCGGATGTTCTCCCCGAAATGTGTTTGTCATTCTTGTTTGGTGTGGGTTCAAGGTGTGGCGCATATTAGTAACAGTGTTAAAGTTGTTTATATGGCCACCCTCAGTGTGACTTGTGTGGCTGTTGACCAAGTATGCATGGCATTCACTTGTGTGTGTGAAAAGCCGTAGATATTATATGATTGGGCCGGCACGCAAAGGCAGTACCTTTAAGGTTTATTGGCGCTCTGTACTTCTCCCTACGTCCGTGTACCACTGTAAAGCCGGGTTTTAAAAAGTCAAAAATTTTACTTTTTGAAACCGATGCCGATAATTTCCGATATTACATATTAAAGCATTTATCGGCCAATAATATCGGCAGTTCGGACATCTCTAAATACAACAATCAGCTTAGCAAACTCACTTGAGGTAGTCGGACAAGTGTGTACCCTCAAAATGGGGACAATCCAGATGATGTTCCAAACACAGAAGTCTTCGTGGTCTTTCTTGTTGGAATCCATACAGTAACATAACACGGTACTACTCAGATATTATTTTAAACACACAAATTGACCCTAGTGTGTGAATGTGAATGTGAATGATGTCTATCTGTGTTGGCCCTGTGATGAGGTGGTGACTTGTCCAGGGTGAAAATAGTTGCAATTAAGGCAATACAATGAATCACAACAGCAGTTGTCTCAGCACTTTGTATGTTTATACAGGTAAAAAAAATGTTTTTCAGGTGATCAGCCAAACATGCATGTTGTTACATCCATTTCTTTTTTCAAATGAAAAAGATGTAAGGCTTTTCCATTTACACGTTGAAAAAAGCTCCGTGCACAAAGCTGTCTGCAACTGCCGAATATGAGTGTCTCTTTTGGGGCAAAAAGGAGCGAAGAGCACGGAGGTCGCTCGACATTCTGATAGTCGAGGTCTCGTATTTGAACACATATTTGTATCACCCCAGCTTTACATGTCTGCTTTTAGATGTTTTAAATGAATACATACAACAATATTTACATTTTAAAATCGCTTTTTCCGTTCCATACAGCACCGCCACGTTGAAAATGTTTTTTTAGAGCGGAAGACAGGGGGCGTGAGAGAGCGCATCCATCTGACTGCGGACAGCACTAATTATTGAGTGTAAACTGTGACGACCTGTCACTTCCTTTCTGTTTGTTTCCTTGTTTTTGTATTTACTTCCCATCAGTGCTCTTATTTTGGTTTCCATTTCCTGCTTGTCACACTGAGCACTGTTTTTTTCCTCACCTGCTGTTGATTGGCAGCAAGTCCACACCTGCTGCCAATCAAGCATTTAGGTTTTCAGCACCAAAGGCTTGGAATAACCTACAATCAAATATTAAACTTCAAACCCTTGTTACATTGAATGAGTTTAAAGTTTCTGTGAAAGGATTGCAGTCTACCTTGTCTGTATGCACATGTGTCATGTGAGCAAGTTTTAATGTTGTAAATGTGATGTTTTGTGTGTTGTTTACTGTTTTTTAATGTAACCTTTCTGCTGCCCTCTTGGCCAGGTGTCCCTTGGAAAAGAGATCCTTGATCTCAATGGGATTTTTTACCTGGTTAAATAAAGGCTAAATAAAAATAAAATAAAAACATGTGTCCTACTTATGCCTTGTCTTTAGCACTCATCAGTGCTCGAAGATCGCTTCATGTTTGGATCGCTTACATGCAAGACTGCTTCATTTCCCTCTCTGTTTTGAGTAATAAAACTCATCTTACCTTCTCGTCGTCTCCTGGTTCCTGCATCTTTGGGTCACGAAAACGGCAGCCATGCGAGTTCCTCACAGTAAACATGGATAATAGCAAATAAGCAAACACTTTCATTGTGCACAATATACATTTATGTTCGCTCAAAAATATATTTTTTCGTCAGTTTAATTTATTTTCAAAATATAATGTCTGTGCTTGTAAAACATATTTTTCTGTCCTCAAAATCTGCCTTTGCGACCTCAACATTAAGACCCAAATATAACGCCATAGTAGTTTGACTTACTTTGTGGTTGGTGGAGTCCAGGCCTAATACCACCAAACTGATTGGTATTAGAGAAACATCAATCAATCAATCAATCAATGTTTATTTATATAGCCCTAAATCACAAGTGTCTCAAAGGGCTGCACAAGCCACAACGACATCCTCGGTACAGAGCCCACATAAGGGCAAGGAAAAACTCACCCCAGTGGGACGTCGATGTGAATGACTATGAGAAACCTTGGAGAGGACCGCATCTACGCCTCAAGCCACTATCTGGCTGTTGTACAAGTAAAGACTGACATGTTTACTCTTTTTACATCCCAATATAATCAATATTTATTGTATGTTTACATATTGTTCAAATGTTAAGAAACCTATGAAGATTTTTCTCTTTTCTGACTCATAAATTATGAAATACAATGTGGAATTCTCATTTTAAACAATGCCAAAGCATCAAATCATGAGGCTCATACATTTGGGGGTGAGCTTACACACCGTTAAGTTAAAGTACCAATGAAAGTCACACACACACTAGGTGTGGTGATATTTGTCCTGTGCATTTGACCCATCCCCTTGTTCACCCCCTGGGAGGTGAGGGGAGCAGTGAGCAGCAGTGGTCGCCGCGCTCGGGAATCATTTTGGTTTGATTCAAGTTTTATTCGTCACATGCAGAGTAAGCCACAGTGAATGCTTTTTTCCAAGCTCTTCAGATATTGCTTACAGTGGGACCCAAACACTAGTTACAGATTCAACCCCCAATTCCAACCCTTGATGCTGAGTGCCAAGCAGGGAGGTAATGCGTCCCATTTTTATAGTCTTTGGTATGACTCGGCCGGGGTTTGAACTCACAACCTACCGATCTCAGGGCAGACACTCTAACCACTAGGCCACTGAGTAGGTTTTATTATTTATTTATTAGGTCAGTTTTAGATGCTTCTGCTCGCAGGATTTTTTTAAATATTTTTTTAACATCGTGGAATCAGTGATGTCACTGACTGATGGCTCTACTAATGTGAGCATATTTAGTATGAAGCCCGCAGCGCTCCTCCCCCTCTGCTTCACAGACTATGAGAATGTAATGGTCTGCCTGGAACCTGTGTGTTATTCATTATGCTCTAATGCACTCTCACTTGCTGGGC
This sequence comes from Nerophis lumbriciformis, assembly GCF_033978685.3. Lineage (NCBI taxonomy): Eukaryota > Metazoa > Chordata > Actinopteri > Syngnathiformes > Syngnathidae > Nerophis > Nerophis lumbriciformis. The sequence goes on along the minus strand of NC_084549.2, from coordinate 44,901,564 downwards.
AGCGCGGTGGACCAGGGGTTAGTACGTCTGCCTCACAATATGAAGGTCCTGGGTTCGATCCTGCGCTCGGGGTCTTTCTGTGTGGAGTTTGCATGTTCTCCCCATGACTGCGTGGGTTCCCTCCGGGTACTCCGACTTCCTCCCACCTCCAAAGACATGCACCTGGGGATCGGTTGATTGGCAACACTAAATTGGCCCTAGTGTGTGAATGTGAGTGTGAATGTTGTCTGTCTATCTGTGTTGGCCCTGTGATGAGGTGGCCACTTGTCCAGGGTGTACCCCGCCTTCCGCCCGAATGCAGCTGAGATAGGCTCCAGCACCCTCCGCGACCCCGAACGGGACAAGCGGCAGAAAATGGATGGATGGATGGACTTTTCCACAGGTCTGTTTTGTCAACATGGTCCAGTACGAAATTGGACTAGCCTCAACTCCGATGTAAAAAGATGGCGCCATTATGACTTGGTTTGAGGAATCTCAAGAAAAGTTAGGATAAGGTATTATTATTATAATTTGCATTTTCTTGGAAACAGCTTTTTTTTCACTATATTAACACTGAATTAATCATTTTACTCTTGATTTTAATCGTATTCAATAATTATATCGAACCTACTTACAGTTTACAATCTTGTCAAATGATACGCAAAAAATATTTTTTATTTAACACATAAACCTTAGGCTTTGTCAGACTCATAAGAAAATATATGCTAACCAAACATTCTGCAATGGAAGGGACTCAAATAACTGACAGAAAACACATTTACATACAATCATCCATCCATCCATTTTCTACTGCTTGTCCCTTTCAGGGTTGCGGACGTGGCTGGAGCCTATCCCAGCTGCATTTGGGCGGAAGGCAGTATACACTCTAGACAAGTCGACACCTCGTCACAGGGCCAACACAGACAACATTCACACTCACATTCACACACTAGGGCCAATTTAGTGTTGCCCATCAACCTATTCCCAGGTGCATGTCTTTGGGGGTGGGAGGAAGCCAGAGTACCCAGAGGGAACCCACGCAGCACAGGAAGAACATGTAAACTCCACACAGAAAGACCCTGGGGATCGACCCCGGGACCTTCTTATTGTGAGGCACATGCACTGTTCCACCGTGCTGCCTACATACAATTATGTTGTGCTAAAAATAAATAATCTAAATTAACAATAAATATACTGCGACTGAAATTTTTTTTCTGCAGCCACACTGCCACAAGCAGTGGAAACGTGTATTACAACTGAGTACAGCTGCGGCCCATCTGGACTACAACTGAGAAACAGGTATTTTTGGGCGTCACTCTACAGGGAGCTTACGGCCCAACAATGGGTTACGGCCCTATGGTTAAGAGACACTGACCTCAACCATAAGGAAGTGTTTTAAAGGGGTCATATTATGATTTCCCTTTTACATATAAGGAAATAAATAATAAATAAAGATGATGTATATCTTTCTTGTGATCTATATAACATGTAACGATGGTTCTTTGATCAAAAGTTTTGCATATATAATGTTTACAGACCATCTTCAAGCGACTTTCAAACCGTCTCTTCAGGATGCACTGTTTTGTGGGTGGTCTTATTTACGTGCCTCCACTTTGACTGCGTTTTCTCCCTGTCACCCATGTTATAGTTTTTAATGCTTCCATATGGAGTCTACTGACAGATACTGTAAGTTCAAACTTTGTATTAGAAATGGCAACAGCAGAGGATGCTTGTGCATGTACGAGCCAGTGTGCCCCACAACTAGAAGATAGAGAAACATAAGTAAATTATTGACTACAACGTTGGACTACAATGGCTTAAAGCTCGTTGGGTAAAACTTTACCATATCCACTGACGTCACCAATGGGAAAAATGTTTCAAAGCAGGCAAAATCCAAACAGCTCGTTTGGAGGAAGTATGATGGAAGGCAAGATTGTTTTATAAATATTTCTGCCATGCCTCCATAATTTGATTGGAGGCATGGAGGCATAAATGTAGATTAAAATCATCATATGTCCGCTGTAAGTAAAATATCCATCAATTTTAATAATCCCAAATGCAGCTGGGACAGGCTCCAGCCACCCCTGCGGCCCGGAAGGGACAAGCGTTAGAAAATGGATGGATAAAAAAAAATGAAATCTTGTGCCTTTAAAGGGGAACATTATCACCAGACCTATGTAAGCGTCAATATATACCTTGATGTTGCAGAAAAAAGACCATTTATTTTTTTAACCGATTTCCGAACTCTAAAAGGGTGAATTTTGGCGAATTAAAACATCGGGAAGCAATCCGCCTTTTTCTCAAACACCGAGTCAAATCAGCTCTGTTATTTCCCGTTTTTTCGACTGTTTTCCGAGACATCATGCCTCGTCGGTGTGTTGTCGGAGGGTGTAACAACACGAACAGGGACGGATTCAAGTTGCACCAGTGGCCCAAAGATGCGAAAGTGGCAAGAAATTGGACGTTTGTTCCGCACACTTTACCGACGAAAGCTATGCTACAACAGAGATGGCAAGAATGTGTGGATATCCTGTGACACTCAAAGCAGATGCATTTCCAACGATAAAGTCAAATAAATCTGCCGCCAGACCCCCATTGAATCTGCCGGAGTGTGTGAGCAATTCAGGGACAAAGGACCTCGGTAGCACGGCAAGCAATGGCGGCAGTTTGTTCCCACAGACGAGCGAGCTAAACCCCCTGGATGTCTTGGCTCACACCGTCAAGAGAAGAATATCAACCCTAGCTTCCCTGGCCTGCTGACATGAGGGTATGTCTACAGAATATATTAATTGATGAAAATTGGGCTGTCTGCACTCTCAAAGTGCATGTTGTTGCCAAATGTATTTCATAGTCTGTAAACCTAGTTCATAGTTGTTTGTTTCCTTTAATGCCAAACAAACACATACCAATCGTTGGTTAGAAGGCGATCGCCGAATTCGTCCTCGCTTTCTCCCGTGTCGCTGGCTGTCGTGTCGTTTTCGTCGGTTTCGCTTGCATACAGTTCAAACCGATATGGCTCAATAGCTTCAGTTTCTTCTTCAATTTCGTTTTCGCTACCTGTCTCCACACTACAACCATCCGTTTCAATACATTCGTAATCTGTTGAATCGCTTAAGCCGCTGAAATCCGAGTCTGAATCCGAGCTAGTGTCGCTATAGCTTGCTGTTCTTTCCGCCATGTTTGTTTGTGTTGGCTTCACTATGTGACGTCACAGGAAAATGGACGGGTGTTTATAACGATGGTTAAAATCAGGCACTTTGAAGCTTTTTTTAGGGATATTGCGTGATGGGTAAAATTTTGAAAAAAACTTCGAAAAATATAATAAGCCACTGGGAACTGATTTTTAATGGTTTTAACCTTTCTGAAATTTTGATAATGTTCCCCTTTAAGAGTTTTCACTAAACTAGTTTCAGCCTTATTCATATTAGTAAAATCACTGTCCAAACTGTACTCTGTTTTTGTCTTTATGATGTGCTTAAAATACAAAAAGGGACTGTCCAAAATCCACACCTAAATGCATACCGTATGCAACAATTGGATCAATACTGAACTAATCAAAATACATTGAAAAGCACTTATTCAAAGTACAATACTTACAGTACTTGTAAAATAAAATTTTAAACTGTACATACAAAAACATCAGCTTTAATTAAAGATCCCCATTTCTCTCTAGCTTCCGCCACGCTTTCCTTTTTCACATCACCAGCATCATCCATTCATTATTAAAGCTCCCCTTGCCTCATCTCTCCTGTGTTCTGCTCTATTATAAACCCTTGTATCAACTGCTCCGGGCCATGGAAGGACAGAGGAAAGAGGGAAAAAAATAAAATGAAGACATGTTCAGTTCTTTGCAGGGGGCGTGTAAGTCGCCTGTCAGCCTGTAATCACTGTGTCCACGACTCTGTATGCTAATATATCCCTCCATACTGCTGACTAGGACATGTAATATAAATGAAGTTTGTTGGACTGCACAAGGGCTGACTTGAATAAAAGATCAGGGTCCTGAGGAGATTCAGGGCTTTTATTAGCCATGTGGAACTTCACAACCAAAACCACCAAAGACCTAATGTTATAATGAACATCTTTTACATGGCATCTTTATCCGTGTCAGAAAGGGATTAGTACAAGGGGGGCAGCAGTGCATATTCGTGACTTGAATAGACACAAACCGAAGAAAGAATGCAGGTATGTACTGCATTGTGATTAGTTTATCGTTTGATTTGATTAAACTGTTTATTTGATCAGTTTTAGAGCAATTGACAATGAATGAATGTAACACCACTTTCAGACTGTTATACACCCTAAAACACTTTCCGTAGCTATAAAATCGAATCATGCCTTGTGTACAAGCTTATTACCTAACGACAAAGGTGAACCCCATGTTTTGGTCAACCATTCATTCTATTGCTTATTCTTGCTCGAGATGTTGTCTATCTCATCGGACTTTAGACGAACAGCAGACTTTACCTTTGGCTGGTTGCCAGTCAATCACAGACGACATAGAGAAACAGATAACCATTCACATCCACAATTTAGAGCGGCAATCAACGCTCACTCTAAGGTGTGCGCCTGCGCAATTGCACATTACTCACAGGCCCTCTGTGCACAAAATCAAATCCCATCTGAACTATGAACAAAATATACAGATAACAATTTGTTGTGGTAAAAAAGGAGCTGAGCTGGAAAGCAAAGCTCTCAATTCACCGGTCGATCTACGGTCCCATCGTCACCTATGGTCATGAGCTTTGGGTTATGACCAAAAGGACAAGATCACAGCGGCCGAAATCAGTTTCCTGAAAGTGGCGGGGCTCTCCCTTAGAGATAGGGTGAGAAGCCCTGCCATCCGGGAGGAGCTCAAAGTAAAGCCGCTGCTCCTCCACATCGAGAGGAGCCAGATGAGGTAGTTAGGGCATCCGGCCAGGATGCCACCCGAACGCCTACCTAGGGAGGTGTTTTGGGCACGTTTGACCGGTAGGTGTTCACGGGGAAGACCCAGGACACGTTGGGAAGACTATGTCTCCCGACTGGCCTGGGAACGTCTCGGGATCCCCCGGGAAGAGCTGGACGAAGTAGGTGGGCTTCCCTGCTTAGATTGCTGCCCCTGCGACACGACCTCGAATAGGTGGAAGAAAATGGAGGGATCGATGGATGAATTTGTTCTGTACGATTGTTCAATGCAACTGTGAGTAACAGCTGACAGCAAGTGGCCACAACCGAGGAAACAATGTTCGTCAACACTGTTAAATTACGTCTGTAGAAAAACGCTTTATTCCCTTTATTGAGCAAAACTGTTTGTCGGCCGTAACCACAACAAAAACATAGTAAAAAAAACAAACTTTTATCGAGCAAAACTGGTCATTGTCTGCCGTACAACCCAGGCTTAAACCAACTCTTTGTCATCTGTCATATCGACAGAGGCCGTTCTCTCTCTCTCACTTGCACCAACGCACGCACTCGCTGCACTTCGCCAGTGATGCGTTTATGGTCACACAAAAAGTCGGAAAACTCCAACACAAAGTGTCAATTCCAGATCGTTATACTATGACTCCCCAAACAGATGTGCTTATTCTACTGTCATTTATTAAGAATGTTCATCTGTCGTATGAATATTAATCATGGAAAGCTGTTACTAGATGACAGAAATGCTAATAAAAAGATATATTAAGCGGAACTAAATGTGATCTTTGAAAGGGGTACAAACTATTTCCAAAGCTGGACTCCCACCTAGACATAAAACACTATAGCAAACAGCTCATAAAAAACAAAATTGTATTTGTTACATTCATTTAAGTGGGCCAAATCACTTACTGTATATTAGAATTGTTTCTCCGGGGGTGGGGGGTGGGCTCGTGGGGGCCCGGTTGCCGGTGGGGCGGGGGCGGTCTTCCCGTCCGGTTGCGGGGAGTCTCTGGATCCCTCGGGCGGGGCGTCTCGCCTTTCTGCCCTTGTGGGGTGTGGTCTCTCGCTGGCTTGGGGTCTGGCTGTCCCCTGCTTTTCTCGTGCCCTGTCCTCTGCCGGGTGCGTCTGTCTGCGGCCTGCTGCAGGCCCTTGTGGGCGGTACGGTGGGTCGGGCTCTGGGGTTCCTGTCGCTGGCCGGCTTGGCTGCGTGGGGGCGGTGGTCCCTGGTTCCCTGGGCACCACGCCTCCTGTTTGTGGGTTGGGCTCTCGGGGGTGATGGGGCCGTGCTCTGGCTCCCACGCACTCTGGGAGTCGAATGTATTGTACATGCAAATTCACATATGCTCACATACGTACATAGGTACCTACGCTCCCACATACATACACAAATACAGTACATATTTACCTACCTAATGTTCGTACATCCACACGCACATTCAATATACAAACATACACATACACATACTGTACATATACATTCACTGTACAAACACATATACACATTCTGTATATATACATTCATTGTACAAACACATATACACATTCTGTACATATACAAGTACATATGCATACTTACACTCATGCACATAATCACGTTTCATCAAACATATATTAACGTTGTTGCCCTAGGGTAAACTGGGTGTAACACATGGCACACTGACAAAGCTTAACCTATTGTGACTATAACAATCTACAAGGTTAATGTAGGTTTCTTCTCTTTCTCCCCCTCCATTTTTCTGCATTCTTTCGTATCTCAAGTTATCATTACGTATATGTATTGTTGCATTTAAACAACTGTATTGTTGATAATAAAGGTAAATTATTGGTATTGTTCATTATCAATAGCGATATTTCTATTGGTATTTGTATTGATCCATTTGTAGTGTAATAATGCTCATTGTCATTTCTGTATTATTTTTTATTTTTCGCTAACTGCTTATTTGCTATTACTTTTACCATCATATTTGTACATGTCATATTTGCTGATGTTGCTCTATTGTTGTTGTTGTTGTTGTTTGCTGTTGTTGTTTTTGTCTCTCTGTCTAATCCCCCTCTTGTCCCCACAATTTCCCCCTCTGTCTTCTTTTTTTCTCTCTTTCTATCCCCTCCTGCTCCGGCCCGGCTGCACTAAATGATAATATAAATACATTTAATAAAGTCAAATACAAATAAGGCAACAAGAGAAGTATCCTACACTTCTCTTTTGTAAAGTAAATCTCAACAGCCGACATGGGCATCTACATCAACTATATGATTTGCCTGAGAAGCTGGACAGGACATAAAAAAAAAAAAAAATAAAATAAAAAAAAAAGAATTGTTTTAAATGAAAATGACTACTGTTATTTGATTATTAAAATAAAACATTTAACTTGTCATTAAGTCAGCTTTGGGACAGTTGGGCTGCTGGTGTGGCCATAGTCTGCACATCTGATGTTGCACACTTGTGCTCCACTGAATGCTCAGGGAGTTTGTGTGTTTGCTCACACACATAAACAATTAGAGGGAACATTGGTCACAATTAACACACTGTGCAAGTTTTGACATAAAAACAAAACAAGTATCATGATTTCTGGTCTATACGCTGCTACTTAAGGCTCCAGCCCCCATGACAAAGGGACAAACGGTAGAAAATGAATGGATGGAAATGGCAACTTTTTTCCAACACTTTGAACCCTGCCTGCGTTTTATACAATTTTGCAGTTATTTGTTTTATTTTTCTGGTGTGACAGAGCACTTTTATCCCTAAAGAGCAGCAGCACATTCACACACACACACACACACACACGACCACACTTGACTTTTATTCCCTCTTCCCTGCCGTCCAGGCCATTATATTAGAAACACCAGTAATGCCATTTCCTCTCTTTTCCCCAATGTTAAATACAACTTAAATGTAAACACAACTTTCCTGTCATGCTGTGTTCTACACGCTTCCATTGGCTTTCTGCTTCACTACTTGCGGGTTGTGTTGAGTTGAGTTGGTGTTTATTTCAAACATGCATGCATACAACATGAAAATCACAATTTCCAGTTTCTCTGTTCAACATATTCGAAAAGGAGTAGGAAGAAGCAGAGCTTGTTTAATCCTATCCTTTTTCCTTTACATAGCAGTTGCTAAAACTTTTGTTCACTTCCTGTTCTCAATTTATTCACAATATACTCAATAAGTAATAACATTACAATTAAATAATGAGTGAAGTAAGTTGTATTTCATATGATGAGATAGGTAAGATTATCTAGAAAATGAATGGTTTGATGAAATAAATTCAGAATGTTTATCATGATTATTCTTCTTTGTACTTTGTAAACACTTTAAGTTTGGAGAGTATCTTGAAGTGGATTATATTAGTACATTGTTGGATTTCTTTGCTTAATCCATTCCATAATTTAATTCCACATACTGATATACTGAAGGTCTTAAGTGTTGTACGTGCATACGAATATTTTAATTAAAATTTTTCTCAAAAATTATATTTCTCCTTTGTTGAGAATAATTGTTGTATAGTCTTGGGTAGCAGATTGTAGTTTGCTTTGTGTATAATTTTAGCTGTTTGCAAATTCACTATGTCGTGGAATTTCAGTATTTTCTATTCAATGAATAAAGAGTTGGCATGTTCTCTATATCCAACATTATGTATTATTCTAAATGATCTTTTTTTGTATCACCGTTAATGAATGAAGTCTACTTTTGTAGTTGTTTCCCCATATTTCTGGACAATAACTCAGATATGGTAACACAAGCGAGCAGTAGAGAATATGGGTTAGTTAAATAGCTTTTTTTCGCGTCGACGAAATGCACACGACAGACCTCAAAGTCGAAGAAAATCGACCCAGCCATCAAAAAAGGAAAAACCTGATGAACGAACGGAAATCCACGATCACTAACAGGCTTCTAAAGGTTAAAGCGCCGCGCAAAGAAGACACATTTAGCGGGTTCAGCATGCAGGCAGAGGAGGAAAAGGACGAAGACAGCGCTTCCTCCAGGTGTTTTTTTGTGCTGAAAAAAGGTGATAGCAAAATCTACACGGATCTAATAATTTAAAAAAAAAACTATCTACGATTAACTGCACCAAAAGAAAATCGCTCACGAAGAGGAGACAAAAAGCTATAAACAAACTACACTATAAAGGATTAAGGAATCTACAAATTAGAGCACTCCAAGAGGAGGGAAAAAAGAAGGCAGAGCACTATGAAACTAGCTAAATAAAACTGACCAAACAACTTTAGCAACTCAAAATCACTTTTCTTCAGAGGGTACAAAGAAATTAAGGAATAAAGCGAGGCAATACTTAACAACTTGGACAAGGCTGTGGAAGACGGCTGGAGGTACACGTTGGGACGATATACTCTGGTAACAAGACAGGGGAAGACGAGGGCTATGTACGCACACATGAGGGAGGGTGACACAGGTGGGCACAATCAGGCAATCAGGAAAGACATCAGACCAGTGACACAGGAGGAAGGGCAAGTGGCCTGAAATGAGAGGAGGATTAGACTTTCAACATAAAACAGGAAGTCCGCCAGACAACCCCAAAATAGGACTTCCCTCACCGCAGTGTGACAGTCTGGGCCGACTCTTGACGGCCCAGACTGTTCTGGGTGGTCTCTGTAGAGGTCCCTGGTGAGAGTGGGGTCGACAATGTGGCAACCAACTGTCTCTCTTCGGGTCCGTATCCTTCCCAATCCACCAGGAATTGTCTGCCATGGACCCGGTTGCATACTGCCAACAAGCGTTTAACTTTGTATACTGGTCCGCCTTCAATCACTTCGGGTGGTGGCGGGGACGTGGTAACTGGGACCATGGTGCTTTCTTTAGCTGGTTTGATCTGACTGACGTGGAAGGTGGGATGGACGCGGAGGGATCGGGGCAGACGAAGCTGAACCGCTGCAGGTCTGACGAGCCTAGTGATTAGGAATGGGCCTACAAAACCAGGTGGCAGTTTCTTTGATGGGACCTTGAGACATAGGTACTTGGCTGATAGCCAGACTTTCTGACCAAACTGGTAGGCGGGCGCAGGGCGTCTCTTGCTGTCTGCCGCTCTCTTCATCCGATCTCCTTGTCTGTTCAATACCTGGCGGGCGGCTGCCCAAATACGGCGACAATGTTGGACCATGGCATGGGCGGAGTGGACCGACACTTCCAACTCATTCTCCGGAATGAGAGGGGGCTGGTACCCTAAGGCACAATGAAAGGGAGAGAGGCCGGTGGCTGATGTAGGCAGCGAATTGTGCGCATACTCTACCCTGAACAGGTGCTTCCTCCATGTGGAGGGGTTATGGCAGACCACGCACCGGAGGCCGGTTTCCAGCTGCTGGTTTAGTCGTTCGGTCTGGCCGTTGGCTTACGGATGATATCAAATCAAATCAAATCAACTTTATTTATAGAGCACATTTAAAATTTACCACAGGGGTATCCAGGTCTTTGGCTGGCCTTGGCTCCAATGAGTCGGCAGAACTCCCCCCAGAACGTCTTACAAACTGGGGCCCTCGGTCTGAAACAATGTCCTTGGGGAATCCATGAACTCGGAACACATTAGTCATCATAATCTCTGCCGTCTCCTTGGCAGTAGTTTATGCATAGCGATGAATCTGACCATTTTGGAGAATCTGTCGACCACAGTGAGGACAGTGGTGTTACCTTGTGAGACCGGGAGTCCTGTGACGAAGTCCATAGAGATGTCTGACCACGGTCTGGAGGGGATGGGGAGTGGATGGAGAAGTTCCATGCGGGACCTGGAAGACGTCTTGTTCCGGGCACAGACCGAACACGTCTCTAAGTACTACCGGACCTCCATCTCCATGGCTGGCCACCAGAACCGCCGGGAGATCACAAACATGGTTCTTTTAACTCCGGGATGACATGAAAGCAGCAAGGTGTGAGCCCAATGAATCACCCGGGGACGTAGCTCAGTGGGGACAAACAACCGATTATCAGGAAATCCCCTAGGTGGCGGGGCCACACCGTTAGCTTGCTTTACCTCAGTTTCTATAGGCCAAGTTACCGCTCCAACACACTGTTCAGTGGAAGGATTGTCTCAGATTGCTTGGCCTTAAGCTCGGGGTCGAATAGTCGTGACAAGGTGTCTGGCTTGACGTTGCGGGACCCCGGCTTGTAGGAGAGCGAAAAGGAAAAGCGGTTAAAGAAAAGTGCCAACCTGGCCTGGCGAGTGTTGAGTCTCTTAGCCTTCTTTATGTACCGTATTTTCCGCACTATAAGCCGCCCTGGGTTATTAGCCGCACCTTCAATGAATGGCATATTTCAAAACTTTGTTCACCTATAAGCCGCCCCGGGTTATAAGCCGCACCTACGCTGCGCTAAAGGGAATGTCAAAAAAACAGTCAGATAGGTCAGTCAAACTTTAATAATATATTACAAACCAGCGTTCTAACAACTCTGTTCACCCCCAAAATGTAATGTGCAAATGTGCAATCACAAAAATACTAACACTCAAATTAGTGCAGAGCAATAGCAACATCAATAACTCAACGTTGCTCGAACGTTAATGTCACACAACACACAAAATAAACATTTAAAGCCCACTTTCTGAAGTTATTCCTCATCCACAAATCCCTCGAATTCTTCTTCAGTGTCTGAATTAAAAAGTTGGGCGAAAACGGCATCCAAAATGGCCGGCTCCGTCTCGTCGAAGTCATCAGAGTCAATGTTGCTGTTGTTGTCCAGCAGTTCCGTGAATCCTGCCTTCCGGAAAGCTCGGACCACAGTTGAGACCGATATATCCGCCCAGGCATTTACAATCCACTGGCAGATGTTAGCGTATGTCGTCCGGTGCTGTCTCCCTGTCTTAGTGGCGCAGGTCATCTTGTTGCTTCCTCTACCTACACACCATTGATTCAATAATGTTCAATTCTCTCGCTGCTGCTCTATTTCCGTGTTCTACTGCGTGACTTATTGCCTTGAGTTTGAATTCTGCGTTGTACGCGTGTCTCTTAATAGGAGCCATTTTGTGGTCTTTACAGATGTAAACACACAAATGAAATGAAACGTAATATCCGCGCGCTTCTTCTTCTACGGGGGCGGGTGCTTACCTTGGTGGTTGCTTACAGTAGAAGAAGAAGCGCTTCCTCTTCTATGGGGGCGGGTGCTTACCTTGGTGGTTGCTTACCGTAGAAGAAGAAGCGCTTCCTCTTCTACGGGGAAAAAAGATGGTGGCTGTTTACCGTAGTTGCGAGACCTAAACTTTATTAAAATGAATATTAATATTAATCCATATATAAGGCGCACCGGGTTATAAGCCGCACTGTCAGCTTTTGAGAAAATTTGTGGTTTTTAGATGCGGCTTATAGTGCGGAACATACGGTATTCCAGATTCTTGTGATCCGTCCAGACGATGAATGGGTGTCCGGCCCCCTCTAGCCAATGCCTCCATTCCTCTAAGGCGAGCTTGACCGCCAGCAACTCCCGATTGCCGACATCATAGTTTATTTCTGCTCTGGACAGCCGCCGCTACAGAAAAGCACAAGGATGCATCTTCCGAGAGAGCGTTGAGACAGGACTGCTCCAACTCCTTCATTAGAAGCATCCACCTCCACGACAAACTGGCGCAGTGGGTCCGGAATGGTGAGGATGGAAGCTGGGGTGAAGCGGTGCTTGAGTGTCTGGAATGCCCTCTCTGCCTCTGGAGACCAGTGGAACCGCACCTGGGTGGAGGTAAGAGCGTGGAGAGGAGCAGCTATCGCGCTGAAGTTTCTGACAAACCGCCTGTAGAAGTTAGCAAATCCCAAGAATTGCTCAACCTTCTTGCGGCTGTCAGGTGTAGGTCAATCGGCCACAGCGCTAACTTTAGCCGGATCCATCTGCACTCTTCCAGGGGCTACAATAAAGCCCAAGAAGGAGACAGCGTCGGCATGAAAAACACTCTTTTCAGCTTTAACATATAGGTCATTGTCCAAGAGTCTCTTTAAAACCTGATTTACATGGTCTTGGTGAGTGTCACTGTCAAGTGAATAAATAAATATGTCATCAAGGTAAACGTAAAGGTCCAGGAAGTCTTAGTACTTCATTGATCATGGCTTGGAACATGACCAAAGGGCATGACCCTGTATTCATAGTGGCCACTACGTGTGTTGAATCCGGTCTTCCACTCGTCTCCCTCTCTTATTCGGACCAGATGGTAAGCGTTGCGTAGGTCCAGCTTGGTGAATATTTTAACCTGTTGGAGTTGGTCGAAGACAGAAGACATGAGGTTCTTGATGGTAATGTCATTGAGTGGGCTGTAATCGATGAAGGGTCTTAACGTCCCGTCTTTCTTCTTCACAAAGAAGAACCCCGCTCCTGCTGGAGATGATGACGGGTGAATCAAGCCAGTACCTAGTGATGCCGAGATGTAATCGTTCATGGCAGCTCTTTCTGGACCAGAGACGGAGTACAGACGGCCCTTTGGAATAGTGGCCCCGGGCAGTAGATCAATGGCACAGTCGTAGGATCGGTGGGGTGGAAGTGACAGGGCCTTTGTCTTGCTGAAGACTTGTCGTAGGTTGTGATAACAGGAGGGAACAGAATTCAGGTCCAGAAATTCTGAGTCTGTGGCAGGATTGGCAGAAAAAAGATTAATTCCCTTGACACTTTTTTCTGGACAGTAGAAAAAATACAGTTCTGGGTACATTCTCTTCCCCATTCGATGATCTTCCTGTTTTCCAGTCAACACGAGGGTTATGCTGGTACAGCCATGGATACCCCAAGATCAGAGAATGAGAGGAAGAAATAATCAGGTATGGACAAATCTGTTCCTGATGGCCGTCAATGTTCATTTGGACAGGTTCACTGATGTGTGTGATGGTGAAAAGCTCCTTACCATTCAGAGACCTGGCCCTAATGGGTTTAGCTAGGGGTTCTGACTTGAGTCCTAGTCTCCTAGCTAAACCCCAGTCCATCTGACCCTCGTCTGCCACAGAGTCTATTAGCGCCTCTAGAACTGTGGCCGTGTGATGGGTTATCGTGATCTTGGTAAGAGTGCGTGGCATCTGAGGAACAGCCGGAATGTGACTCACCGCCTGGGATCCCTTGGTCGGACACGAAACGACAAGATGGCCGTCCTCTCCACAGTAAAAACATCTCTCCTCCATCAGCCGCTTGTGTCGCTCCTCTGGGTTCAGTTGGGCTCTCCCCAGCTGCATGGGCTCCTCCACCCGATTAGTGCGGAGGTGAGGAAGTAGCTCCGGGGGTGAGCGCTGAGTCGTCGACCAGCTATGTGCGAAAGGACGGGTGGTTCTTCCTGCAGCATCAGATCCTCCACTTCGCTGTCGTTTGAGCTGGACTAGTCGGTTGTTCGTCCTGATGGCAAGTGCGATGAGGGCATGTAAGGTTGTCGGGTAGGTCCAGGGGAACAAAGAGGTCCTGTATGGAAGCTCCGAGCCCCTTCAGAAAAACATCATAGAGAGCTGTGTCGTCCCACCCGCTTTCTGCTGCCAGCGTGCGGAAGCGGATGGCGTAGTCGCACACGGAGCCGCTGACCTGCTTTAAACTGCTTAGCTCTTGTGCCTTTTCTCTGCTGGAGGACGCCAGGTGAAACATTTTTGTTAGAGCAGCTTGAAAGTCTGTGAATGAGTGGCAGAGTGATGAGTTACGCCCCCATTCGGCAGAAGCCCACGCCTTAGCTCTATCCGTAAGATGTGAAATCAATGAAAGTGATCTTGGAGCGGTCAGTGGGGCATCAGTTCGTAATGAATAGCACAGTCTATCAAAAAGGTTTTGCACAAACCGGGAGCTCCAGCGTATGGCGCCGGAGGGGCTAGCTTGCATCCGGCTCCGGGAGGAGGTGAAGACAGAGTGGGAGCGGCGGTTGACGTGAGGGGCTGGGGGGCTGGAACCGGTCGAGCAAACTGCCCGAGTAGTCCTTGCAGCTGGGAGGAGAGGTGACCCATGTTCGCTGCCATCGCCGTCTGAAAATCCTCCTGTCAGGCGAGCTGTGATTCCTGGGCGCACAGCATCTCTGTCAGTTGTTTAGCCTCTGCTGAGTCCATATTGGCCAGAGTATACTGTTAGGTCTTGTCAAACATGAGGACTCAGTTGCAGACGGGAAACGATTGACGCAGGCTTTTATTCAACAATTTCGGAGAACTCTCTTCAGATAGAGTGAATAAACTAATGGCTATAAACTCTAGACTAGACACACTAGAGTAAAAAGGAAACGTAGCACAGGGCAAAAAAACAATAAAGAAAAAAATCACTCCCGAGGGAGGGAAAAAAGCTGATAGCAAAATCTACACGGATCTAATAATGAAAAAAACCAACAATATACGATTAACTACACCAAAAGAAAATCGCTCAAGAAGAGGAGACAAAAAGCTATAAACAAATTACACTATAAAGGGTTAAGGAAACTACAAATTAGAGCGCTCCAAGAGGAGGGGAAAAAGAAGGCAGAGCACTATGAAACTAGCTAAAAAAAACTGACCAAAAAACTTTTGCAACTCAAAATCACTCTTCTTCAGAGGGTACAAAGAAATTAAGGAATAAAGCGAGGCAATACTTAACAACTTGGACGAGGCTGTGGAAGACGGCTGGAGGTACACGTCGAGACGATATACTCTGGCAACAAGACAGGGGAAGACGAGGGCTATATACACACACATGAGGGAGGGTGACACAGGTGGGCGCAATCAGGAAAGACATCAGACCAGTGACACAGAAGGAAGGGCAAGTGGCCTAAAATGAGAGGAGGATTAGACTTTCAACAAAACACAGGAAGTTCGCCAGACAACCCCAAAACAGGACTTCCCTCACCGCAGTGTGACAAAGAGGTGTTCTAACGAGAGCAATAGTGTCACTGAACACAAGGCATAAAAAAGAATGACTGTGCATGTGAGCTGTGTGCTTGGTATTTTATGTTTTTTTATGTAATAGTTTTATCTATGTATCTTAGTACCATGTTCTTATGTTTTTTTATGTGTCATTATCAGTGTTGGGACTAACGCGTTACAAAGTTACTGTAACGTCGTTAGTTTTGGCGGTAACTAGTAATCTAACGCTTTATTTTTTATATTCAGTCACTCAGTTACCGTTACTACATGATGCGTTACTGCATTATTTTACGTTATTTTTTATGTAGTATCGGCTGGAAACAGAAAATCTGATTGTGTTTTATTGGAGCGCTGCGGTGTCGTCCTTCTGATTCTTCTTGTGTCACAAGCCGGAGAAGAGAGACGTGCACTCTGTGTGTGTCTGGGTGTGGGTGTGGGTGTGGGGAGGGAGGGGAGGGGGGCGTGTCTGATCATGGCGAAGCTGCGTCGAGTTTGTGTGGGGAGGGGGGGCATGTCTGATCATGGCGGAGCTGCGTCGAGTTTGTGTGGGGAGGGAGGGGGGGGGGGGGTGTCTGACCATGGCGGAGCTGCGTCGAGTTTGTCGAATATGGAGACATTCTCACTACTTTTCTTTTGTCGAGCAAAAAGAAAATAACATTTTAGTTAAATGTAAGTTGTGTTTTTGATCAAAGATCCCATCTACTGCCCAAAACAGCAATTCAAATCTGCTGAAACACCTACAAAAGCAACATGCTTTGACGAAGCTGGTAAAGAGAGAGACTCCGATGCCACTTCCCCTCCACCACCACCATTTAAGGATTAACTCTCCCTCTGCTCATCATTCAGCACTGAAGGTACACACACTCTGTCAATTCTCTTATATACTCTTTCATTCTAGACTTCTAGAGTGTTTGATTATCACATCACTCTAAATGTATAGACTATAAAGTTCACAAACATAAAGAGGGATGCTAGTGGGCCAGGCCAATCTTTCCTTATCTCTAAACTAAAACTGGGGAAATGTGTAGAGTGTTCTGGGCTTCAGACATGATTTTGTTTCAGAATTCCTTGAGAAAAAAACGCATGGTTAGGCTTTGTGTATGTAGTGTGTGCCTTCCTTGCTTTACAGCTATGTTGTTATTATGCTGTTTGTTACTTATGTATGTTATGTTGCAGCTATTTAAAATAGTTTTGTAAATTTGTTCTGGCCTGAAACAAATCGGCCCTTTGAAACATATCTTTGTCTTTGTGTGTTGTATGTAGACCACATTGCTTAGCAGAGTTCAGTGATGCAAATGCTTGTCGAGTTGATCAACAGATTGTATGATTCTCCAGTGCAATAACAGTACTGAAATGAAGACTAAAAAGGGCATTAATGGGAGCTTTAAAAAAAAAAAAGGAGTAACTAAATAGTTACTTTTCACAGTAAAGCATTACTTTTTGGTGTAAGTAACTGAGTTAGTAACTGAGTTACTTTTGAAATAAAGTAACTAGTAACTGTAAGTAGTTACTGGTTTTAAGTAACCAACCCAACGGTGGTCATTATGAATTTTCACTAAATGAGTTTGCTGCAATTTTGTTGTACAATGTACAATGACAATAACAATCTATTCTATTCTGTTCTAACAGAGATTCAAACTCACATTTTGCCAAGTACTTTTTTTGACATTTGGACCTGAATGTTTTTATTATTTTGTTTTTATTATTTTTTTATTTGCTTAAGTATACATGTCTTCTGCCACAGACATACATTACAATTCTGACTTCCCCGGTCCGTCACTCAAATACATTTGTGTGTAACTTAAACAGTGATTTCCTAGTTCCTATTGTTACACGGCAGAGACAATGTTGCAAGAAAAACAGGTAATTAGCTCTATGAAAACAAGTTACTTATAATAGGCAGACTTGGAAACGCTGGACGAGGAAGCAGCCTGAAGGTCCGGTCCCCGAGGTATATGTTAAACAATATGATTACATTATTTCATAATACTACCGTAGTTTTTTGATGCCATCTTAAAAAACATGTAACATTTGAAAATGGTGGTGTTTTTGGATTTTTTTAAATTTAGTTGATTCACATTAATTTCAATGGGCTGTGCTGATTTGAGATAAGTGTTTTGAATTACGAGTTCGGTCATGAAATGCAATTTTCTTGTAAATTGAAGTACCACTGTACTATTAATAATTTATTTTCCAGTATTTCAAATGCTGGGAACCGTGACTAAAAAGTAGTAATGCATACATCTAACAGGCGGCCTAAGGAAAGATATTAAATTGCATACAAGACAGGACAAACCAGTAACATTGGCATCAGCCCCAACCCATCAAGCCATGAGTGCTATGTTGTGATATGACCGGCAGACATTTGGAAAATGTAGAAATGTTTGCATTACATTGACTTCCTGTTAACAAAGTAAATGACTTCAATCTTCCAAAGGCTCTATGTCAGTGGTAGAAGTGTTTGCATGTGCTCAGTTTATTTTCTATTCGTGTCTGTCGTATGTCTGATATAAATATTGAGGGATTGTTGTGATCACTTTAACATGCAGGATGTATGATGCATGACAATGTATGCTAACATGATGCATTTATGAGCAGCATGGCAGTCTCATACAGAAAACAACAGATTGTGAGGCATTATATAAGGTGACGCAAACCCAGCATTTGTTTCATAACATTAATATAGATAAAATGCAACTTAATGTAAGCTATAACCTTGTTTAGAAAAGCCAATAAGAAGTAAACTAGGAGGAATTAATGACAGACATGATTATAAAAGAACCAATGACACAGTAACATTGAACACATCCTGAGAAACTGAACACACTTTCCATTAATGAGACCACAGAGCACAGGTGGAAGACACAAATGTACTGTAGAGGTCGATAAAGAAATGGCTGACCAAAAACAGGTTAGGCAAGACAGAGATGAAAGATCCCATTCCCTGAATTATTTGTACTAACAGAGGCTTATGACTGTTTAGGGTCCTGAGTTTGGGCCTCTGAATGTCTTAGCCATTTTTGAGAGACACATGGAGTGTTGAGTGATGTCTCATGTAAACAGTGCTTTGTGTATAGACCGCTTCCTGGTCCATGGGGGATACTTTGAAGCAGCAATGGACTATTTACAACAAGTGCTGCAAAGGATGGCGACTGCAGGCCTGAATCAGCACCCTGATCAATGACTCTTTCTGAAGAGAGATGTTCCTGGGCCACAAGTTGGTCTCAAGGGGCATCTGCATTCTGGAGGAGATTAAAGGGGAACTGCACTTTTTGGGGATTTTGCTTATTGTTCAAAATCATTATGAAAGGCATGACGATGGATGTTGTTGTTTTTTTGCATTCTAAATATTAAGTAAATGCGATCAAAAGTGTGCTTAGAATGGAGCCTATGGGATTGATTTATTGATTGATTGAAACTTTTATTAGTAGATTGCACAGCAGAGTACATATTCCGTACAATTGACCACTAAATATGTTTTTCAACTTGTTTAAGTCGGGGTCCACGTTAATCAATTCATGGTAAGCCGCGCAGTGGAGCCTACAAAACCCTTAAAAAAATATCCAAACACCTGAATTGAGGTTTTTTATACATGATGTAAGTACAAACCCCGTTTCCATATGAGTTGGGGAATTGTGTTAGATGTAAATATAAACGAAATACAATGATTTACAAATCCTTTTCAACCCATATTCAATTAAATGCACTACAAAAACAAGATATTTGATGTTCAAACTCATAAACTTTTTTTTTTTTTTTTTGCAAATAATAATTAACTTAGAATTTCATGGCTGCAACACGTGCCAAAGTAGTTGGGAAAGGGCATGTTGACCACTGTGTTACATGGCCTTTCCTTTTAACAACACTCAGTAAACGTTTGGGAACTTACGAGACACAATTTTTAAGCTTCTCAGGTGGAATTATTTCCCATTCTTGCTTGATGTACAGCTTAAGTTGTTCAACAGTCCGGGGGTCTCCGTTGTGGTATTTTAGGCTTCATAATGCGGCACACATTTTCAATGGGAGACAGGTCTGGACTACAGGCAGGCCAGTCTAGTACCCGCACTCTTTTACTATGAAGCCACGTTGATGTAACACGTGGCTTGGCATTGTCTTGCTGAAATAAGCAGGGGCGTCCATGGTAACGTTGCTTAGATGGCAACATATGTTGCTCCAAAACCTGTATGTACCTTTCAGCATTAATGGCGCCTTCACAGATGTGTAAGTTACCCATGTCTTGGGCACTAATACACCCCCATACTATCACAGATGCTGGCTTTTCAACTTTGCGCCTATAACAATCCGGATGGTTCTTTTCCTCTTTGGTCCGGAAGATACGACGTCCACAGTTTCCAAAAACAATTTGAAATGTGGACTCGTCAGACCACAAAACACTTTTCCACTTTGTATCAGCCCATCTTAGATGAGCTCAGGCCCAGCGAAGCCGACGGCGATTCTGGGTGTTGTTGATAAACGGTTTTCGCCTTGCATAGGAGAGTTTTAACTTGCACTTACAGATGTAGCGACCAACTGTAGTTACAGACAGTGGGTTTCTGAAGTGTTCCTGAGCCCATGTGGTGATATCCTTTACACACTGATGTCGCTTGTTGATGCAGTACAGCCTGAGGGATCGAAGGTCACGGGCTTAGCTGCTTACGTGCAGTGATTTCTCCAGATTCTCTGAACCCTTTGATGATATTACGGACCGTAGATGGTGAAATCCCTAAATTCCTTGCAATAGCTGGTTGAGAAAGTTTTTTTCTTAAACTGCTCACGCATTTGTTGACAAAGTGGTGACCCTCGCCCCATCCTTGTTTGTGAATGACTGAGCATTTCATGGAATCTACTTTTATAACCAATCATGGCACCCACCTGTTCCCAATTTGCCTGTTCACCTGTGGGATGTTCCAAATAAGTGTTTGATGAGCATTCCTCAACTTTATCAGTATTTATTGCCACCTTTCCCAACTTCTTTGTCACGTGTTGCTGGCATCAAATTCTAAAGTTAATGATTATTTGCAAAAAAAATGTTTTATCAGTTTGAACATCAAATATGTTGTCTTTGTAGCATATTCAACTGAATATGGGTTGAAAATTATTTGCAAATCATTGTATTCCGTTTATATTTACATCCAACACAATTTCCCAACTCATATGGAAACGGGGTTTGTCTGTATGTAATGTAGTAACAGGCACATTTATAATAACATTTAATATTTACGTATTTTGCTCATTTAAAAAAACGTTGTTTTTTTCATCACTGATTTCTGCTCACTGCAGACTTCATGAGAGCCAACAAACATAATAAAACATCACTTGCCGTGCAAGGTCTGCTGTCATTAGAATGCCGACTGCTGGGATGGAATAATAATTTGTGGTTAACTTTATTTTATGTTGTATTATACTTCGTATTTGGGGCAGCTAAACCGGAACAGAAGGGGATAGAGAAGGAGAGAAAAGGAGATAGGGTGAGGTTGGATTGTGGGGAGACAGAGAGAAACAACAACAACAACAACAACAGGACTGCATTAGCTAAAGAGGGGGTCGGCAACCCACGGCTTTAGCGCCGCCCTAGTGGCTCCCTTGAGCTTTTTCAAAAATGTCTAAAAATGGAAAAAGACGGGGCAAAATTATTTTTTTGTTTCAATATGGTTTCTGTAGGAGGACAAACATGGCACAAACCTTCGTAATTGTTAGAAAGACCACTGTTTAATATGTTTGTGTTTATGCTTCACTTGTTAGAGTATTTGGCAAGCGTAGTTTTGTCCTACTAATTTTGGCTGTCCATGAACGCACCATAGTTGTGTGACCTGTGACGCAGCAGTTTGTTTGCATCAAGGGTGCCCATTACATTTATCGGGAGCTACCGGTCAATCGGGGAGGGTGTGTCACTTGATCGCAAGGCATTAAAAAAAAGTAGGCCTAAAAATGACTGATCATCAATTTTCACTGCGACATCACTTAGTAGGGAGAAAAAAAACGACCGCCAGGAACGCTAATATCAATTTCAACAGACTCTCTCTCTGTACCGGCTGTCAAAAGAGTAAAGATCGACAGTACCTATTTTCACAATAAAAGCGATGGTCCATTCTGCCTGCGCTAACAAAATAAAAGTCTCCAAAAACTAGCTCATACAAGCCAGCGAGCTATACGGAGTTAACTGCAATGTTTTTCTTGTAAAGGGTATAAGAACGAATATGGAAGCTGACCAGATAAAAATCTAAAAACAACCACTTTCATGTGGTGTTGGAAAAAGAGAAGGACTTTTTTCCCCATCCATCCATCCATCCATCCATCCATCCATCCATCCCCAACACAATGTAAATTCGAAGTTGTGGAGCTTATCAGCAACTACTGTGAATCCAGTCTGATTCCAACCAATGCAAGTCATCAGAATAAGGTGACACACCAACTTATACTATTGTCTTCATTAAAGAAGGGAATCTATATGTTTTTAATTCTACTAAACGTATTAATAAATGTGTAATCTGTGCGCGTGTAATCTAATGTGCTTGCATGTGCACTGTGTGTCTGTATATCAATCTGAGTGTGTGTATTCAGATCCACGTACGTTTGTTTTAGATCCGCGTACTCGTGTCTAAAGTTGTCCGTCTGTCCCTAATCAGAAATAACCCTAGATAGGCATATTTAACACCTTTAACATGTGATCAAAAACATCTATTATACATACGCTGCCACAGAAAGGCGTGTTTTATGTCACTCCTTTATCTTATGTTGTGCATGAATTGCACAAAGGTGAGTTTTGTTGATGTTATTGGCTTGTGTTGACAAGCTTTATTGACTTGTTATTGACTTGTGTGGAGTGCTAATCAGGCATATTTGGTCAGTGCATGACTGCAAGCTAATGTTGCTAACATGCTATTTAGGATAGCTGTATGTACATATTGCATCATTATGCCTCGTTTGTAGATATATTTGAGCTCATTTAATTTATTTTACTTATGTCCTCTGTGTATTTATTTTAATTTGCACGTCTCATGACACTGTAGGTAGTATTGGCTGCATTTCTGATAATTTGTTGTGTGTCATGTTGTTCCAGACCACAGCAAATGTTACCCAGCTTGCAAGGATTGTAATAAATCCATTAGAAGATGACAGCCTGCCGTTTCCTTTAACTTGGACACACACATATGTACCTTTGGCCATTCTAAGCCAGTAATTTCCAGGCGTTATCTCACCACCTAAGAAGCCTCCATTTTACTAATGTTCTCCAATGTTGTAAAAATGTGTGGAATAAATATTAAATTCCAACATTTCTGTCAACGAAGATTTGCTTGCGACACAGAGTAACTTTTTTTTTTCAGCACGGCATAGTGCTGAGCAGGTGGCTGTTGAAAACAAAACAAATACACGTGCAAGCAGATATTCTCAAACATGAACAACATCAAATCCAAATACCGCACCCGCCTCATAGATAAGTGCTTGCAGCCTTATAAACACTTACATCATTTCATTATAAGAATTATGTAAGGCTTTTAATTTTTTGCGGCTCCTGACAGATTAGTTTTTAGGTCCAATATGGCTCTTTGAACATTTTGGGTTGCCGACCCCCGAACTAATGGAATAAAATATAATGTCAATAATAATAGTAACTGCAACAAAAGACCACAATAATAGCATTGATAATAATCCATCCATGCATCCATTTTCTACCGCTTGTCCTTCTCGGGGGTAGCGGGGGGTGCTGGAGCCTATCCCAGCTGCACTCGGGCGGAAGGCGGGGTGCACCCTGGACAAGTCGCCACCTCATCGCAGGGCCAACACAGATAGACAGACAACATTCACACTCACATTCACACACTAGGGCCAATTTAGTGTTGTCAATCAACCTATCCCCAGGTGCATTTAGATATTTTAATATGTAATAATATTGGGGCAGCGTGGCTCTGTTACTAGAGTGGTGGTGACAGTAACTTGAGGGTTCCAGTTTCGATTCCCGCTAGTTCATCCTCGTCACTGCCGTTGTTTCCTTGGGCAAGAAACTTTACTCACCTGATTCCAGTGCTTCCCAATGTAGCTTAAATGTAGATAATGGGTTTTACTATGTAAAGCGCTTTGAGTCTCTAGAGCAGGGGTCCCCAAACTACGGGATTTGGCCCGCCAGCGTCCAGAATCCAACCCGCCGGAAATTCCAAGTCTAAAAAAAAAGTACTTTTTTTTAATGTATTTATTTATTTATTTTTTAATCTGTCTTTTCTAATCCATTTTCTACCACTTGTTACTCTCTGTGTCTCCTAGCCGCTCAGGCAAATCATATTGTCTAAAAATGCATTTTCCCATCGATTCATCCATCCATCCATTTTTTACCACTTGTCCCTTACATACATAAATATATATATATACTGTATATATATATATATATATATATATATATGTATATATATATATATATATATATATATATATATATATATATATATATATATATATATATATATATATATATACATATACAGCATGGCCCCCGGCCAATTTTTTTTAACCCAATGTGGCCCCCGAGTCAAAAAGTTTGGGGACCCCTGCTCTAGAGAAGAAAAGCGCTATATAAATAGAATTCACTTCAGTAATTCACATTACATAATACTAATTATTATCATAATTATAACAATAACAACAATAATACTATGGACAAGTTATTAAGTTATGGGTAAAAAGTATATAGTTTAAGGATATTAATAACAACAACACTGATCCTCTCTCTAAACTGATTACTGATATTAGACTAATAATATTATCCAAAATTGACATTATATGTTATATCAGTGGGGGCATGTGTGTGTATGTGCCTGTGTTTATATGTCTGTGTGCATGTACAAATGTATGCACTTGCGCTTGTGCATGTGTCCGCAGCCAAGATCTCAGTCAGCAGAAAGAAGCTGCAGAAAGTAAAACCAGACCGGATGAGATACTACACCGTGAGCAAGGAGACCTATCTGATAAGTGCCAGCCCCCCCACACTACCCATGCTCTACCCCGGGCCTCAGCACCCGTCAAGGAACCACCCAGTTCCTGAACTGAACCCAGTTACTGCCCAGACTTAAGGGTATCATCTGCCACGGGGACAGGCTGGGACATAATAGGGTGATTTGCCAGATGAGTGTGTGCAGACACGTTCTTTCCCTGCACACACGGTGCACAAACCAGCCTTACAATTCCCCGTTGGCAGCCTAGCCACATACTGTACGTTGCAGTAACCCTTGTACCGATCGAAAGCCCCAGGAGGCTAAGAGGACGGAATCGATTACCTACCTGCCTCAGAGACTTAGTAGTTCCCTCGGGGACAAGAATCATATGTTGGAGGGCAATGTAATGATCCTTAAAGATGTGTGTTTGGTTCTGGTATGTGTTCACTGTTAGAGAGTTACTACGTTTTACTGTCATAATGAGATTGGTGGAGGGGGACTGTAAGGAAAATGGACAGTGTGACGAGAGTGAGCTGCTATCTCTGCCTGTTAGTTGGTTTTAGTTATTGTTTTTTATATTGGTTTTATATGTATTTATTTTTTGTTTTTATTCAGTCATTGGTGGAGTTAAGGATAATATTTGAATATTGTTTTTAATATTGTTGTGCAGCACTTTGGAAACATTGTGTTGTTCAAATGTGCTATATTAATAAAGTGGATTGGATGGGATTGGATGTCTCTTCTGCAAATAGTGCCATCCTGGCAAGAAAGAAAAATCCATCAGGTGTTTGTGTGATGCATGGACATTATAATATGTTCTATCACATAATGTCAATTGTTTTTGTTTTTCTACTAATTTCACATCATGCAGTGTGCAGAGAATTAATTGCCCAAGTTAGCTAAAACAGGCTGAGATAGGCTCCAGCACCCCCCGCCACCCTAGGAGGGACAGGCGGTAGGAAATGGATGGATGGATGGTGGCTCTGAGGCTACTATGGATGGATGCATACAATGTAGTGTGTAAGGCAGGGGTGTCAAACTTGTTTTCATGAGGGGCCACATCGCAGTCATGGCTGCCCTCAGAGGGCTGCTTGTAACAGTGAAGGTAAAAATATAAAAGTATAATCGCCTCATTATATTATTGCCTATGCAGTTGGTTATTTAATTTTTGTACCTACAAATTGAAGGATAACTTGCTTTAAAATCGTAAGTCGAGGTGACAAGCAGATATTTAAGTATTTATTGTTATTTTTTACAAACTATCATACGGTATATAATAATTACGGGTGCTAAAAAAATGTTTTTTTTATCACATTCAAATCAAGATTTTTTTTAGTAATTTTCAAAAATCTAATTTTTTAATTTTTTTGACAAAAAAATGTGTAGGCCATCTCCATGTGCTAGGTGTACGCATGTGTCATACGTCAGCAACCAAAAGGAGGTTTTGTAACCTGTAAGCTGTTTTTTTAAGGTGTTGTTATTATTATACCAAATAATACATTGCAAAAATCACTTTGAATCGAGAATCGTGTTGAATCGATTTTGAATCAAGTCCTCACCCCAAGAATCGGAATCGAATGGCGAGGCGCCCAAAGATTCACACCAATAACAATTGAATATTTGAATATATATCAAAGTTTAAATAAATATGACATTTCATGGATTACATAAATTTTTTTCTGTCAAAATGGAAACAATGAAAACATTTAGTAAGAAAGATGAAGTATGCACATTATTCCCAGGCTTCCGCGGACCACATTAAATGACGTGTCGGGCCGGATCTGGCCCCCGGGCCTTGAGTTTGACATGTGTGGTGAAAGGTCATCCACAGCCCTAAGATTAAATCACTGACCACACTGATTTTAAAATGATGAACAATAGTAGCATGTCTGTAATATATCCGGGATATGATCCCCTCCTCTTCTTCTGAGCGACTTCAGGTTTTTTAATTTATCGTTTTAATTTCATGGCCCAGTTATTTACTGCAGGTACTCAGTCTCATTAATCCTGTATCCAGTTTAAGCGACGTGCAATGGTACCAACAAGCCGATAAATATATAGTGCACAAGGTACCGAAACCACGAACAAAAGCCAGGAAAAAAAAAATCCTTAACTCAAAAAACAGGCACAAAAAAGACTCACCAGTCACTCTGCGGGTGAGTTGGAGCCTATCCCAGGTGACTGGTGAGATACAACAATTCACAATCATATTCATAGGCAATTTCAAAGTATCCAATTAGATTAACATGCATCAGAGTACCCGAAAAAAACCCCACCCAACTCAGGGAGAACATGCAAACTCAACACAGGAATGTTTCAACAACATTTTGACTGTGAGACAGATGTAACCAACACTCCCAAAATGTTGCCCTAATTTGTTCTTGAACTCTAAATACGGGTTGGATCTCAAGTTTGTGAGGAAAGGCCGATGGTATGTGAATAACTGGTAAAAATGTATCAACTGTCATTAAGATTGTTTTATTTTAATTTTTTGTCCAGTATGTATGGCTTAACATGTATCAATGCCCTCATACACATTTCACTCCTGTGTATGTAAGAAAACCAAAAGTCGAAAAAATAAATGTTTTGGTTAGTTTTCTGACCCTTCTACATCTACATCCATAAGAATGTTCAAGTCTGACCTCAGGTCACCTGTAGGAGTATTGTTCTTTAGCATTGTCTATTCAATATACGAAAACAGTCTACTTCACCCTCCTATGTTCAAATAAGGAGTTAATCCAGCTAACAAAAAATACAGATATTGGCAAAGCCGCACCTTAAATCAATTATTCAGACATACATCTCATCAATAAGTGAAATAAAAATGAAAAGGAAATAGCAGTATGGAGATGAAGCACATTGAATTTCATCCCCTGTCGAATGAATATGTTTGGATTGCAAACATTAGCATAGCAGAGCATCTATTTGTCTTTAATGTGATGGGACCCTACGTTTTACTTTAGCACATGGTTCAATATTTGAACAGTATTTAGAGAGATAGAGAGGATAAAAGTGCTTGGAGTGATAGTGGTAGTAATAAAGAAGTTATTGACCAAATTATATTGATCGACAGCTCCTCAGGCAAAACAAGCTGACCTTGGTCTCCCTCTGTGGCTTGCCCTCTCTCTGACTACCTTCTATCTACTCGCCTCCCCCGTATTCAATAATATATGATTTTACAGTTTAAAGCGAGACAGCAAATAGCTCCGCTGCACAAGGTGAGGAATTTCTGAAAAAATTTGAATGGCTTTTCGCCTGTAGGAATTTGGCATGGGACTATGCAGGGGTGATTAAAATCAAGACTGGAGTCAAGTCTTAGTCTTGATTGGAAGTTACCATTCAACATAAGACATGTCAGAGAAAGACCTGGGCTAAGATAATAGTCCTTAAGAAGACATTAACAAGCACTTGTTTTCTTTTACTCAAGTCTGAATTCATAACCTTGAAGTCCATCCAAAAGCAGGTAGTGGTAATTTCATCCAAATACTGCTGCCTGCTTTTTGCACAAGGTCAAAGCAGAGGCAAAATGGTCATTGATTTAACGGAAGAGAAGAGAGGAACAACTCAAGAGATGATCATGTTACACTCTAAGTCACTATGCAGTGTGACTGAAAGTGGAAATTATTGTAAATCATCTAAAATAGGATGGAATAGGCTCCAGGTTTTTTTTGGCATTTCTGTACTACTCACATATGTTGTTAGAAAATTTTGGAAGCAATAATTGTACCTTGTTTGTACATGTAGCACATTTCTTATATCCACAACATATTTGCAGAGCTGTTATTAAGGGTCATGCAAAATACTGTGACAATCAAACAATCCAAGTTTACTTATACCTAATCACAAATGTCTCAAAGGGCTTCTAAACAGAATGTTTTTCTTACCTGCCCAAAGTCACTCCTTTTGTCACGACTCACGTTTTTCACTTGAGAAATTGTCTCAAACTACTGAGAAGTGCTTGTATTGTGGCAGAATGGCAAAGTTTCCCTGAGTGGTTTGTTTAGTTGGCTGTGTCTATTAGAGCAATAGTTATTTTAACATGGCTGCAGAGTTTTAACCCAACCTCATGGCCTAAATTTGAATACTAGGGGTGTAACTAGGGATGGGTAACAAATTCCATCGGTAATACAAGGTATCGATTCAGGGAAAATTAAACAGTGCCATCTTTTGATACCTTTGTTGCACGTGACGTCATGTTCTGATCCAGAACCCGCACCGGTACGAACAAACTCTTGTGGTCACCAAAAAAGCAGGTAAGGCTCAAATGTAAGGCTCCCCTTTTTAAAATGCAGTAGCTCGATGCCGATATGCTGTCGCGATTTTAACCCTCCAAATTTGGTAATCAAAACAAACGAAGATGCACGTTAAAATCAAACAGCTGGTGTGTAATTAGCACAATACTTACAGTATAAACATTTTGTAGACTACGGTAATACACATTAGACAAATTGAAATTAATGCATACTTGCAAATGAGACTCAACATATAAGAAAACAAGATGTAACAACTGGACAGCACCGTTATCATTATCAGTGTGCTGTTAAAATAAAAATATTTGTGTTAAACAAAATAACATTTATTGCCACATGAACATACACAAAAGGTACTCAAGAATTGGTACCGTGAGTACCAATATTTTGGAATTTGGTTTAAATGTGAAAAGTTAAAGGCCTACTGAAATGCGATTATCTTATTTAAACGGGGATAGCAGGTCCATTCTATGTGTCATACTTGATCATTTTGCGATATTGCCATATTTTTGCTGAAAGGATTTAGTAGTGAACATCGACGATAAAGTTTGCAACTTTTGGTCGCAGATAAAAAAGCCTTGCCTCTACCGGAAGTAGCAGACGATATGCTTGTGACGTCACAGGTTGTGGAGCTCCTCACATCTGTACATTGTTTACAGTCATGGCCACCAGCAGCGAGAGCAAGTCGGACCGAGAAAGCGACGATTTCCCCATTAATTTGAGCGAGGATGAAAGATTTGTGGATGAGGAAAGTGAGAGTGAAGGACTAGAGGGCAGTGGGAGTGATTCAGATAGGGAAGATGCTGTGAGAAGCGGGTGGGACCTGATATTCAGCTGAGAATGACTAAAACAGTAAATAAACACAAGACATGCATATACTCTATTAGCCACAACACAACCAGGCTTATATTTAATATGCCACAAATGAATCCCGCATAACAAACACCTCCCCCCTCCCGTCCATATAACCCGCCAATAGAACTCAAACACCTGCACAACACACTCAATCCCACAGCCCAAAGTACCGTTCACCTCCCCAAAGTTCATACAGCACATATATTTCCCCAAAGTCCCCAAAGTTACGTACGTGACATGCACATAGCGGCACGCACGTACGGGCAAGCGATCAAATGTTTGGAAGCCGCAGCGGCATGCGTACTCACGGTACCGCGTCTGCGCATCCAACTCAAAGTCCTCCTGGTAAGAGTCTCTGTTGTCCCAGTTCTCCACAGGCCAATGGTAAAGCTTGACTGTCATCTTTCGGGAATGTAAACAATGAAACACCGGCTGTGTTATCCGGCACAACAGTCAGGGGGTGCATTCTACGGCGGGGGTGCTTTATCCGGCACAACACCTGCCGCAATACACCGCTTCCACCTACAGCTTTCTTCTTTGCTGTCTCCATTGTTCATTGAACAAATTGCAAAAGATTCACCAACACAGATGTCCAGAATACTGTGGAATTTTGCGATGAAAACAGACAACTTCATAGCTGGCCACCATGCTGTCCCAAAATGTCCTCTACAATCCGTGACGTCACGCGCTGACGTCATCATACCGAGACGTTTTCAGCAGGATATTTCGCGCGAAATTTAAAATTGCACTTTAGTAAGCTAACCCGGCCGTATTGGCATGTGTTGCAATGTTAAGATTTCATCATTGATATTTAAACTATCAGACTCCGTGGTCGGTAGTAGTGGGTTTCAGTAGGCCTTTAACCATCCATTAATGCAAATGTAATTTTCTTCTTTTTCCATTGTTTTGCGTTGGTGGTCCAGACCAAAGTACCAAGGTAGCGTGAAAAACCGCTAAGACTGAATGTTGTGGTTGCATGTGACTCAAATCCCCTTTCTTAAACAGCTGTTACAACTTAGTTTCTTGACTGAAATGATGCATCACCTTGTCTATTAGCATTCAACAGAAGATCAATATGGTCAGTGGCAACCTGGGAAATAAGTGAGGAATTAGAGAGAAGAGGCGCCTGTACTGTGAGATCATCTATGACGCGCTCTCTTACCCTCTCCTCGGTGACCCCGTGTGAAAATGATCATCATGTTCGTTTGCATGTCAGAGATGCTGATGGAAAAAGGTTATACTTTGTAAAATATTCATCCTGTTTGCAGGCCAGCCAAGTGAAACATCCAACTACTTGGCTGGGATGTATCTATTATTTAAATGCCAAGATGTTATCATATTATACAGGGTCAGTATGAAGGTTTTAGTTTGTGACCAAGACGTTGCCCTCTTTGTGTCACGCATCTCTCTTACTTTTCACCAAACTTGTTCAGTCGTCTTCGTCAGCCACTAAATGCCCTCAACATCATACTCATGGCATGGTGGATTACATTGTCCTGGTTTTGTTCGTAGGTGCATCACTACTCTTTTAAAGCTTGACTGCATGATGGTACAAGATATGACCTTACCTCTGACAACTTAAAATTCAGCCCACAAGTCTACACACACACACACACACACACACACACACACACACACACACACACGCACGCACGCACACACACACACACACAGACGCACGCACACACACGCACACACACAAAACGACGGACAGATTTGCACAGTGTTTGCCGTGGAAGAGCTCCTCATTTACATCAATTATGGATATCCAACTTCCATCCTTGTGGCCTGGCTTTGCATATTTCATAGTGAAGGAGGTATTTTATGAGTTAATGTGTCCAGTTGACATGCCTCTGAAAGCACTGGCCTGTCCCTTACACTATGGGGAGGTTTGGGGAGAGCACGCAAATGAAAATTGTGTGTGTTTGTGTGTGTGTGCGTACCCACTCACTGGCTTTCCTTGCCACGTTATGCATCCAGCATACAGTAAATGTGTTTAAGTGTCTGAAAGGGATGAGTACCGAATTTGGTACTTCTATAGATACAGACCGAATTATGTCAGTACTACCGAGTACTTATTTACGTAAAATCAAATTGTACCATATTTCGATACCTTTGTTGCATGTAATGTCACGTTTGGTTGCAGACTGGGCACTGTCTTGAGCACTTAGCGGGAAAACAGGCGTATTTCATAGCGGACTGCCTCAAAGTAATGTTGCAATTTTCTGTGCATGCTGATAAACAGCACTCAAAAGTAAGCTCCACCTTTCAAAATGCTACTTTTTATTGGATTTACCATATACATGATCATCTCAGGGCATTCAATCGATCGCAACTAGACTGTTTGGTTTGTCTTAGAAGATTTTTCGCCTCTCATCTGAGTAGTTCATGCTCAAAAAAATTAGATTGGTCAGACCGAGTCTTGCGGCTGATGCCAATACCTCAGTAGGTTTCATCAGTTCATACTCATTGACTTAGAATGGTCAGATCTAATCCTACAAAACCCCAAAACCGGTGAAGTTGGCACATTGTGTAAATCGTAAATAAAAACAGAATACAATGATTTGCAAATCTTTTTCAACTTATATTCAATTGAATAGACTGCAACGACGAGATACTCAACGTTCCAACTGGTAAACTGTGTTATGTTTCGCAAATAATAGCTCATTTAGAATTTGATGGCTGCAACATGTTGCAAAAAAGCTGACACAAGTGACAAAAAAGACTGAGAAAGGTGAGGAATGCTCATCAAACACTTATTTGGAACATCCCACAGGTTAACAGGGTAATTGGGAACAGGTGGGTGCCATGATTGGGTATAAAAGCAGCTTCCATGAAATGCTCAGTCATTCACAAATAAGGACAAGAGACACCACTTTGTGAACAAATGCACGAGCAAATTAATTAAAAACAACATTTGTCAACCACCCGTTGCAAGGAATTTAGGAATTTCACCATATACGGTCCATAATATCATCAAAAGGTTCAGAGAATCTGGAGAAAGCACTGCACGTAGTGGCAAGGCCGAAAACCAACATTGAATGCCCGTGACCTTCGATCTCTCAGGCAGTACTGCATCAAAAACCGACATCAGTGTGTAAAGGATATCACCACATGGGGTCAGGAACACTTCAGAAAACTACTGTCAGTAACTACAGTTTGTCGCTACATCTATAAGTGCAAGTTAAAATCTTTACTATGCAAAGCGAAAGCCATTTATCAACAACACCCAGAAACGCAGCTGGCTTCGCTGGGCCCGTACCCATCTCAGATGGACTGATGCAAAATGGAAAAGTCTTCGGTGTTCTGACGAGTCCACATTTCAAATTGTTTTTGGAAACTGTGGACGTCGTGTCCTCCGGACCAAAGAGAAAAAGAACCATCCGGACTGTTATAGGCGCAATGTAAAAAAGACAGCATCTGTGATGGTATGGGGGTGTATTAGTGCCCAAGGCATGGGTAATTTACACATATGCGAAGGCACCATTAATGCTGAAAGGTACATACAGGTTTTGGAGCAACGTATGTTGCCATCCAAGCAACGTCTTTTTCATTGACGCCCCTGCTTATTTGAGCAAGACAATGCCAAGCCACATTCTGCAGGTGTTACAACAGTGTGGCTTCGTAGAGTGCGGGTACTAGACTGGCCTGCTTGTAGTCTAGACCTGTCTCCCATTGAAAATGTGTGTCGCATTATGAAACGTGAAATACGACAACAGAGACCCCGGACTGTTGAACAACTTAAGCTGTACATCAAGCAAGAATGGAAAATAATTCCACCTGAAAAGCTTCAAAAATTGGTCTCCTCAGTTCCCAAACGTATATAGTGTGTTGTTAAAAGGAAAGGCCATGTAACACAGTGGTGAACATGCCCCTTTGCCCACTTTTTCACAATGTGTTGCTGCCATTAAATTCTAAGTTAATGATTATTTGCAAAAAAAAATATGTTCCTCAGTTCGAACATTAAATATATTGTCTTTGCAGTCTATTCAATTAAATATAAGTTTAAAAGGATTTGCAAATCAATGTATTCTGTTTTTATTTACCATTTACACAATGTGCCAACTTCACTTGTTTTGGGTTTTGTAGACTTCGATTGGTCAGATCTAGTCTAGCAGATGGTGCCAAAATGCCAAATATTATACTCCAAAAACCAGGTGGGTGTGCCTGGGCAAGGATGGTTTCGCCCTATCGTAGTGAGAAAAACAACTGTTTTGATGCAAACGAGCAATCCTAACTGTCAAAGCCAGCGAGCCCTCGTTAGCTTTGAGGTATTGTGTGACAGAACGATCGCTGTGGATCGACTACTACCAGTCCAAAATAGTCAGAATCAACCACGTTAGCATTCCATTTAGTTGTAAACAAATGGCACAAGAAGGTGACCAGAATGTTTCTAACTCCTGTTATTTGTTGGAGGCTAAATTGCAGTGTCTTTTAGGAATAGTTGAAAGGACAGTGTTGCATTTGGGAGACAGGTGGTGTCGTAGACCACCTCCTCTGTTCAGGGATGGTTTTTTAACCTTGACATAGATGGCTTCCCTCCTTCCTCTTTCGTACCATCCGTCCTCCTTGTCCAGAATCCGTACATTTTTGTTCTCAAAGGAGTGCTGTTTCTCCCTGAGGTGCAGGTAGACAGCTGAGTCTTGGCCTGAAGAGTTTGCCCGTCTATGCTGTGCCATGCGTCGGCTTATTGGTTGTTTTGTTTCCCCAATATATGAAACAATGTATTCATCATTACACTGGATAGCATACACCAGATTGTTTTTGTGGGTGTGGGATGTCCGGTCTTTAGGATGCACTGGTCTCTGTCTCAGGGTATTGCCTGGTTTGAAGTGTACTGGGATGTTGTGTTGGTTAAAAATTCTTCTGAGTTTCTCAGACAGACCTGAGACTTATGCAATGACAATACTTTTGCATGTGTCACCTTTTTCATTCTCATCCACTCTGTTCTTGTTATTTCTGGAACTGAATTCACTTTTCACAAACAACCAGCTGGGGTAACCACAGGTTTACGAGGGCTTCCCTCAAATGCCTATGCTCTTTCTCTTTGGCCTGTGGGCTGGTAGAAACATTATCAACTCTGTGTTGTAGGGTTCTGATAATGCCCAGTTTGTGTTCCAGTGGGGGGTGTGAGTCAAAAAGTAGGCATTGATCGGTATGTGTGAGTTTTCGGTAAACCCCGACATGGAGGGCCCTGTTTGCTGCAGTGAGGACATCACAGTCCAAAAAAGGTAACTTACTTACTTTGACATCCTCACTTGTGAACTTGATGTTATTGTCCACTGAGTCAGTATGCTCGGTGAAGGCTTGCACTTCTTGGTTTCTGATTTTCACCCATGTGTCATCAACATATCTGTACCAATGACTAGGTACGGTTCCCATAAAAAAACTCAGAGCTTTCTTTTCCATGTCTTTCATTTAAAGATCTGCTACTATTGTGGATTCTGATACAGATGATCCCGTGGCACAACCATGTTTTTGTCGGTAAAATGTTCCCATTAATTGAAAGTATGCTAAGGCAAAGTTCCAGAATAAGGCAAATTTGTTCTGGGTTTAGTCTGGATCTGTCCTGTAAGGTGCGATCACCTGGTACACATTGCCTCACCGTCTTTACTGCATCCTAGGTTAGAATACAGGTGAACAGGGGGTTGACTTCAAATTAAACTATAGTTTCATTTTTGTCCAGTTTTAGATCCCTGATCTTCGCTACAAAGTCAATTGAGTTTTTTACATGATGTGGAGTTTTGCCAACCAAAGGTGCTAAGATGTTGGCCACACACTTAGCAATATTGTATGTCACAGAGTTGATGCTGCTGACAATAGGGCTGAGGGTGTAACAAACGCACCTGTGTTTGCCGGGTGTTTCTGCCACTATGCTAAATAAGGAGTCGCGGGTAGGACCTGATATTCAGCTGGGAACGAGTTAAACAATAAATAAAAACAAGACATATTAGACACAACACAATCAGGCATATTTTGAATAACCCACAAATTAATCACGTATAAAAAACATCTCCCTGCTCCTGCCAATACAATACAAACACCTGCACAACACACTCAATCTCACAGGAGTTCACCACTCAAAGTTTATACAGCACATATATTTCCCAAAGTCCCCAAAGTTACATACGCAACATGCACATAGCGGCATGCACGTACGGGAAAGCGGTAAAACGTTGGAAGCCGCAGCCTACTTACGGTACCGCGCACCCAACTCAAGTCCTCCTGGTAAGTGTCTCTGTTCGCCCCAGTTCTCCACAGGCCAATGGTAAATCCACAAAAAGGTCAAAAATGAGAATTAGCTCCAAGTAGTGGCTCCGCAGCAAAAGGATTTGGCTGACAGGTGGTCCAGGTGGTGTCTGATGTCAGTTTCCGCCCCGTCCGATAGAACCGATGTCTTTTATATTCCCACATTGCATTAATTTACATTTCTGATATTACCATGATTATTGGATATGCCTGTAACAGTTCATAACACTTCATAAATGCATGACATAATAAGTATATATACTTTTTTCCCCAGCTAAGAACAAGCTAATTGTGACTGGCAATATTAGTATATATGGATAGATCCCTGTGGCCATTACAAGGGGAGCCCCCATTTTTGTGTATTTTTGGAAGACCATAAATGCCCGGTTGATGGCTTCTGACTTTTGTAGAGCTTATAAGTAGTCAATGATTTTCCTCTTATGCCCACTTGTGGGGTCCTATTTGACTATTTCATATGTGTTGGAGTCTTTGAGAAGTGTAAGCAACTGGTTTTGGTTGTCAGTTGTGTTGAGAATTACTGTGCATCTCCCCTTATCAGCTGGCAGGAGTGTGATGTTTTCAACCTTGCCCAGTGATGTTATTGCTTTCCTCTCCTCAAAGGAGAGGTTTGCAAACAATTGAGAAGTTTGCAAACAATTGAGAAGTTTGCATCAAAACAGTTGTTTTTCTCACTACAATAGGGCAAAATCATCCTTGCACAGGCACACCCTCCTGGTTGGAATATAAATATTTGGGGGTTTGGCACCAGCCGCTAGACTTGATCTGACCAATTTAAGTCTAAAGCTAGATCAGACCGATCTAAGTCTATGAGCATGAACTGAAGAAACCTACTGAGGAATTGGCACAGGCCGCTAGACTAGATCTGACCAGTCTAAGTCATACTTGCCAACCCTCCCGGATTTTCCGGGAGACTCCCGAAATTCAGCGCCTCTCCCGAAAAGCTCTCGGGACAAATTTTCTCCCGAAAAGCTCTCGGGACAAATTTTCTCCCGAAAATCTCCCGAAATTCAGGCGGAGCTGGAGGCCATGCCCCCTCCAGCTCCATGCGGACCTGAGTGACGTGGCGACAGCCTGTTTTCACGTCCGCTTTCCCACAATATAAACAGCGTGCCTGCCCAATCAAGTTATAACTGTAGAATGATCGAGGGCGAGTTCTTGGTTTCTTATGTGGGTTTATTGTTAGGCAGTTTCATTAACGTCCTCCCAGCGCGGCAACAACACACAACAGCAGTCATGTTGTCGTCTACCGTAAAGCAGTTCATCTGCCGTAAACAGCAATGTTGTGACACTCTTAAACAGGACAATACTGCCATCTACTGTACATGCATATGTGACAATAACATCTACGACTTTTAGAGAGTGCAGTGCACAACTGCGCACACAACAAGGAGACGAAGCAGAATGCATCATCAGAGAGGGTGTTCAGCATGGTTAGAAAAATAGTGACAGAGAATAGAACAAGGATGGACAATTCAACCCTTAACTCAACAATGAGTAGATGAGTGTTATGTGTGTGTATATGTGTAAATAAATGAACACTGAATTTCAAGTACCGGTATTTCTCTTATTTATATATATGTATATATATATATATACATATATATAATAAAATTATATATATATATATATATATATATATATATATATATATATATATATATATATATATATATATATATATATATATATATATATATATATGAAATACTTGACTTGGTGAATTCTAGCTGTAAATATACTCCTCCCCTCTTAACCACGCCCCCGCCCAAAATTCCAAGCAGTTTTCAAACCTTGAAAACACAACATTAAAATCCAAGCATTTTCAAGGTTTTTAAGCACTCGTACGAACCTTGCTATTCGGATTAGAGGCTAAACATATTTTAAGACAAACTAAACAGTCCAGTTGGGATTGATCGAATGCCCTGAGATTACAATGACCTGGATGAATGAGAACATTCATAGACAAATACATGATACTGATAAGCATTTGTTATTTTACATGGCAAATTTCAACACATCCAAATTTGATAATTATAGCTACAGCTAAGATCAGAATCAGTATCAGATTTAGGAGCCAAGTATGTTTAACACACAAGGAAGTTGACTTGATAGACTGTGCTCTCTCTGTTCAATGTAGGAAACAAAGAAAAACGCAACTACAACTACAAGAGCACAGTACTGTGGTGACCAGCTGCGGCGCCATCTTGGTATGAAAACAAGAGGGAAACATTAAAGAACACAAGAACATAACTGATGCAACCAGCTGCCACTTCAGAGGCATTATTTCTACATACAGCTATAAAAGTAAAACACTACGATAAACAAACAAAATGAGCAATAAATAATACATGGTGCGCACATACAATTGCACCACGTATAGACAACAACAAAACAAAACTAACCAAAAAAAAATGTCAACCTCCAAATACATCGCGGTGGCCTGTGCGATGCTCCAGATCATAGTCTGTGGGGGCGGCACGGCCAGAGGCAGGAACAAACCCAACAGAGCAACAAAGACAGCCGACTCTGTCCTAAGCTGCACACTAGCTCTTGGCGAATATCCAGTCAATGTCCAGTTGGCGAGGATAATAGCCAACACCAAACCAGACACCAAAAAGCAGCGCAGAGGCCACAACAGTGTCACATATTGTGGCACAGTCCCGAAGAGTCTTGATCAAAAGGCATAACACACACAAAAACAAGAGTTAAACATCAATAACACAAGGGGGGAAACAAGAGCACAGAGCTCCTGCAATAAGCAACCTCTACAGCGTCGT
The DNA here is from genome assembly GCF_033978685.3 of Nerophis lumbriciformis. Classification (NCBI taxonomy): domain Eukaryota; kingdom Metazoa; phylum Chordata; class Actinopteri; order Syngnathiformes; family Syngnathidae; genus Nerophis; species Nerophis lumbriciformis. The sequence goes on along the minus strand of NC_084549.2, from coordinate 44,862,849 downwards.
TACAATCAACCAGTTGGTGTGCAATAACGATGTAGGGATTAACAAAAGGCAAGTATACATCCTGACTACGGCAACACACATAGGACAAACTGAAATGAATGCATACTTGCAAATGAGACTCAGAAATGTGATAAAACAAGATATAACATCTGGACAGTACTGTTATTATTATCCGAGCACAGTTATTATTAGCTTAATATGAGATTAATTGAAACATTTGTAAAACAATTAAGATTTATTGACACACAGAAGTACCTACAATTGGTACTCTTGAGTTTTGGAATCAATTAACAAGCACCAGGAATTGGTACCATTATCATAATCCGTTACCCGGATCATGTGTGTTTAGTTTTCGACTCCCTCAGTTCCTGTTTTGAGCACCCCTGAGGTTATGTTTTACAAACCCCATTTACATATGAGTTGGGAAATTGTGTTAGATGTAAATATGAACGGAATATAATGATTTGCAAATCCTTTTCAATCCATATTCAATTGAATGCACTACAAAGACAAGATATTTGATGTTCAAACTCATAAACTTTTTCTTTTTTTTTGCAAATAATAATTAACTTAGAATTTCATGGCTGCAACACGTGCCAAAGTAGTTGGGAAAGGGCATGTTCACCACTGTGTTACATCACCTTTTCTTTTAACAACACTCAATAAACGATTGGGAACTGAGGAAACTAATTGTTGAAGCTTTGAAAGTGGAATTCTTTCCCATTCTTGTTTTATGTAGAGCTTCAGTCGTTTAACAGTCCGGGGTCTCCGCTGTCGTATTTTACGCTTCATAATGTGCCACACATTTTTGATGGGAGACAGGTCTGGACTGCAGGCGGGCCAGGAAAGTACTCTATACTTACGAAGCCACGCTGTTGTAACACGTGCTGAATGTGGCTTGGCATTGTCTTGCTGAAATAAGCAGCGGTGTCCGTGAAAAAGACGGCGCTTAGATGGCAGCATATGTTGTTCCAAAACCTGTATGTACCTTTCAGCATTAATGGTGCCTTCACAGATGTGTAAGTTACCCATGCCTTGGGCACTAATGCACCCCATACCATCACACATGCTGGCTTTTGAACTTTGCGTCGATAACAGTCTGGATGGTTTGCTTCCCATTTGGTCCGGATGACACGATGTGGAATATTTCCAAAAACAATTTGAAATGTGGACTCGTCAGACCACAGAACACTTTTCCACTTTGCATGAATCCATCTGAGATGATCTCGGGCCCAGAGAAGCCGGCGGCGTTTCTGGATGTTGTTGATAAATGGCTTTCGCTTTGCATTGTAGAGCTTTAACTTGCACTTACAGATGTAGTGACAAACTGTATTTAGTGACAGTGGTTTTCTGAAGTGTTCCTGAGCTCATGTGGTGATGTCCTTTAGAGATTGATGTCGGTTTTTGATACAGTGCCGTCTGAGGGATCGAAGGTCATGGTCATTCAATGTTGGTTTCCGGCCATGCCGCTTACGTGGAGTGATTTCTCCAGATTCTCTGAACCTTTTGATGATATTATGGACCGTAGATGTTGAAATCCCCAAAATTCTTGCAATTGCACTTTGAGAAACGTTGTTCTTAAACTGTTTGACTATTTGATCACGCAGTTGTGGACAAAGGGGTGTACCTCGCCCCATCCTTTCTTGTGAAAGACTGAGCATTTTTTGGGAAGCTGTTTTTATACCCAATCATGGCACCCACCTGTTCCCCATTTAGCCTGCACACCTGTGGGATGTTCCAAATAAGTGTTTGATGAGCATTCCTCAACTTTATCAGTATTCATTGCCACCTTTCTCAACTTCTTTGTCACATGTTGCTTGCATCAAATTCTAAAGTTAATGATTATTTGCAAAAAAAAAATTTTTTATCAGTTTGAACATCAAATATGTTGTCTTTGTAGCATATTCAACTGAATATGGGTTGAAAATGATTTGCAAATCATTATATTCCGTTTGTATTTACATCTAACACAATTTCCCAACTCATATGGAAACAGGGTTTGTAGTTGCCATGGGTGCAAATTAGTTTCACCTGCCTCTGAATAGTGTTCGGGACGCTCACCTGCTCCCGGGCACTAATAGAGAGCAACTTATTCCTGTTTTTCGCCACACACAGTCTGGCTTTCTTATTTGCTTCCATGCAACAGTTACGACGTCTACCTGTTTGATTCCTGAGCTAAGATTCGCCATTTGTTTGCCCGTTCATATGCTAAGCTTTTTTTGTTAGGTATTCCATTAGCTTCCCGTGCTATAGGCACGCTTGTTCTGTTTATTTTTGTATGTTTCACGTACAATAAATCATTGCACCTTGCCTCCGGAGTTCCGTCTGCATCCTGGGAGAACGATCCACGCATAACCATGTGACCACGTCGTGACAACCGTATTGATTCCAATTTGAAAATATACCCATCCCTTGTGTCAAAACAGTTTGTCTGAAGAGGGGCCCACTATATAGTGCAGACATTTGATTGTATTTTACTTCCTTCCATGTGAGTTCATGAAGAACAACAAATACACAAGACATATGCACAAACTCAGTCTACAACAAATGTGTTACAAGTTTAACAGCCAACACAACTTTTGAACCCCAGTCTGAAACAATACAAAAGCTGATAACAGCACTCATTACACTCATCACACTTTCCTCCGTTACTTCTTTTTCCAACACCCTCACCCGCCCGTCCATTGACTCCCCCTTCACTGCCCAACCAACCATTATTTCTCTCTTCGTCCTTCCCAGCCTGTAGGGGAGGTGTTACCAGCAGCTGGTGCTTTTGCATAATGTGAGAGGTGTTTATGTGCATATTCCATCTTTAGTCGTCCATGTGTATGTGTCAGGCAGAAAACCAGGAAGATTTTCTCTGATGGTACAAATTGCTTTTTTGACCCTGTAATTAGTGGAAGAAGACGCTCAAGTAGGGACTGTGATGACGCTTCCCTGGCTGGATTTTAACACTGATGCATAAATGATTTCTAGAGCTCTAATGGTCCTTTTGAGCGGTCCCATCAGGCCTTGCTGAGCCACAACAGTGTGACAGTCCCCACTCAGTATGGTTGTGCTATATTTGCTATACAGTTTGTAGGATGCAACCAATTATGGCATGACATTACTTCTCCAACTGCCTCCTTCATTTAGCCTATTTATACGTTACATTCCTGTGCGTCCTTCATCTCCAAGTGTTTTTCTCTTTGACAGTGTGTTTATCATTGTGTTTGTTTGTTGTGGTGATGAACTGCACTGCATCATCTAAAAGATTAAGATTCTTGCACAGTGGAACATCGAGCAAAATCCATCCAGGTCGAACAAATTAGATAATCCTTGTAAAACGCAAAACAATAGAATAATAATGATAATAGAGAAAAGAAAAGAAAGTGTTGTGTTTACTGAGAGAGGTGACGGCTCAGACACCAGGGGGCAGTATATACAATAATTTATTATATATAATAAATATATATAATAATAAACATTTACAACTAAACTATAGAAATAGAGTGTGTGACTAAAATACAAGAGTGTGTGTGTAGTGTAAGACTATGTGTGTAGATATCTGAAGTGTGTTACCAAGTGTTGATGAGAAAAGGCAGACAAGTCCAAAGAGGGCAAGGCAAAAGGGGTCCAAGTTCAGCGAGGGGTCCGTGGGGCAGAGAGAGACGTCAGAGTCCAGGGGCGAGTGAGGAGTCGGGAAACGAAGAAGGCAGTCCAAAACACCGGGGAAACAACGGGAGATCTCGAGGAGGGAAGACTCGGGAAGGCACTGCGGAAAAGCAACAGACGTCAGAATCACGGAGGGAAAAACAACACAGTAAGAGCGCATAAGGCTTACGGTACACCATGAGAAAAACTAAGTTCCCGCGACGATCCTTGGGTCCACTGGTCCTTTATTGATCTCGCTCTGATCAGTCGCAGGTGTGCAGATTGCCAGCGAGTGATTGCAGCTGGTGGCTGCAGCAGGGCGGAGACGCGCGCGGCGCGTCCCTGGATGTGCGCACCCGTGGGCGTGTCCCGAGGTGCGCACAGACGGATGAGCGGCGTTGGCAGGAGCCTGAGCCGTAACAGTATCCCCCCCCTATGGACAGATTCCAGATGTCCAACATACTCACGAAACAAGGGAGGGTGGAGGGGAGAACTGGTGGTGGGTCGCCGGCCCCAGTGTCCCCGAATCCACCGAGGACGAGTCTGATGGCGGCGGCGAGAAGAACGCCGCTGAAGCCGGCGAGGCGGGCGACCAAGGGACGGCCACCATCTTGGCCGTCGGGAAGGCGGACGTGATTGGCGCCATGGTGCGTCTCGCCGGAAACGAGGATATGACATCGGCGGCGGTGTGGAGGAAGACGTCATCGGCGAGGCAGGCGTGGAGGAAGACGTCATCGGCGAGGCAGGCGTGGAGGAAGACGTCATCGGCGGCGTGGAAGCGGCAGACGTCATCGGCGGCGTGGAAGCGGCAGACGTCATCGGCGGCGTGGAAGCGGCAGACGTCATCGGCGGCGTGGAAGCGGCAGACGTCATCGGCGGCGTGGAAGCGGCAGACGTCATCGGCGGCGTGGAAGCGGCAGACGTCATCGGCGCCGTGGAAGCGGCAGACGTCATCGGCGCCGTGGAAGCGGCAGACGTCAAAGGCGTGGAAGCGGCGGACATCAAAGCCGGAGAAGAGGAGGGCAGCTGAGGAGCTGGCCGAGGTGCTGAAGTCGGCGGAACAGGCCGAGGTGCTGGAGTCGGCGGAGCAGGCCGAGGTGCTGGAGTCGGCGGAGCAGGCCGAGGTGCTGGAGTCGGTGGAGCAGGCCGAGGTGCTGGAGTCGGCGGAGCAGGCCGAGGTGCTGGAGTCGGCGGAGCAGGCCGAGGTGCTGAGGTCGAGGCCAGCCTGGGAGCTGGTGGAGACGTGGGGGCCAGCCTGGGAGCTGGTGGAGACGTGGGGGCCAGCCTGGGGACAGGTGCTAGCTCGGACGCTAGCCGAGGGACAGGTGCTAGCTCGGACGCTAGCCGAGGGACAGGTGCTAGCTCGGACGCTAGCCGAGGGACAGGTGCTAGCTCGGACGCTAGCCGAGGGACAGGTGCTAGCTCGGACGCTAGCCGAGGGACAGGTGCTAGCTCGGACGCTAGCCGAGGGACAGGTGCTAGCTCGGACGCTAGCCGAGGGACAGGTGCTAACTCGGACGCTAGCCGAGGGACAGGTGCTAGCTCGGACGCTAGCCGAGGGACAGGTGCTAGCTCAGACGCTAGCTCGGGGACAAGTGCTAGCTCGGACGCTAGCTCGGGGACAAGTGCTGGTAGCGTGGTTGGTGGGTGCGGCCAGGCAAACTGAAAGATCGATGGTAGCGGTCTTGCTGGCCGCAGCTGTGCTACCTCACCAGCACGGCTGTCGGTACCATTCCCCCCCTCCAAAGGCGGATTCCAGACGCTTCCTGCTGACTGAGTCTCTAAGGGTGGGAGGAGGGTGTCCAGGCGACGAGAAAATTCCTCCTTGCTTATCTCGCTACTGAACATGCCTTTCCAAGACTGCTCGGCAGGACAAGACAAATCCTCTGGTTTGAAGCGAAAAAAAGAAAAAGACATGGTGAATGGGGCAAGAGGCAGAGAAAAAAAAAAAATTCACAGGGGGCGGAACTAAAGTCACTGGGGGCGGGGCTAAGGAACTGTGCCGTCAGGTCCTTTAATAATTTTGGCGGGAACTTACTGTTGTGTTTACTGAGAGAGGTGACGGCTCAGACACCAGGGGGCAGTATATACAATAATTTATTATATATAATAAATATATATAATAATAAACATTTACAACTAAACTATAGAAATAGAGTGTGTGACTAAAATACAAGAGTGTGTGTGTAGTGTAAGACTATGTGTGTAGATATCTGAAGTGTGTTACCAAGTGTTGATGAGAAAAGGCAGACAAGTCCAAAGAGGGCAAGGCAAAAGGGGTCCAAGTTCAGCGAGGGGTCCGTGGGGCAGAGAGAGACGTCAGAGTCCAGGGGCGAGTGAGGAGTCGGGAAACGAAGAAGGCAGTCCAAAACACCGGGGAAACAACGGGAGATCTCGAGGAGGGAAGACTCGGGAAGGCACTGCGGAAAAGCAACAGACGTCAGAATCACGGAGGGAAAAACAACACAGTAAGAGCGCATAAGGCTTACGGTACACCATGAGAAAAACTAAGTTCCCGCGACGATCCTTGGGTCCACTGGTCCTTTATTGATCTCGCTCTGATCAGTCGCAGGTGTGCAGATTGCCAGCGAGTGATTGCAGCTGGTGGCTGCAGCAGGGCGGAGACGCGCGCGGCGCGTCCCTGGATGTGCGCACCCGTGGGCGTGTCCCGAGGTGCGCACAGACGGATGAGCGGCGTTGGCAGGAGCCTGAGCCGTAACAGAAAGTTTACTGTTTTTAAGTTACAACACAACGTTTCCTTCACAATTGTCCTCTTTTTCATCACCAGTGTAAGTTAACACACACACAGTAAGCCAAGAAAACGCAAAAGAAATTGAGAGAATCCTTTAAAGTTGTGGTGTCCAAAGTGTGGCCTGTGGGCTATTTGTGGTCAACAGCTCGTTTTGTTGACCTGCAACAAGTTGTCAAAATAAAATCAAACAACAGTATAAATGTAAGAAAAAAAGAGCAGAAAGTCATAATGACAAAAAGCTGACGTTTTGATACTAATACAGTGCATCGGGAAAATATTCACACCGCTCGGGATGGTTTCCTGCTGGCCCCACTATGAACTGGACTCTTACTATTATGTTGGATCCACTATGGACTGGACTCTCACAATATTATGTCAGACCCACTCGATATCCATTGCATTCGGTCTCCCCTAGAGGGGTGGGGGGGTTACCCACATATGCGGTCCTCTCCAAGGTTTCTCATAGTCATTCACATCGACGTCCCACTGGGGTGAGTTTTTCCTTGCCCTTATGTGGGCTCTGTACCGAGGATGTCGTTGTGGCTTGTGCAACCCTTTGAGACACTTGTGATTTAGGGCTATATACATAAACATTGATTGATTGATTGATGCCTTTTTTTACACTTTTTGTTATGTAATAGCCCTATTTCACAATTGAATATATTTATTTTTGTCCTCAAAATTCTACACACCATACCCCATAATAATTTTTTAATTTTTAATTTTGCAAATTCATTGAAAAAAAATCGATGTCTCTGTACATTGCTGCATTCATCTAAGTCTGGTCAGGGAGGTGTCCAAGAACCCGATGGTCACTCTGTCAGAGCTACAGCATTCCTCTGTGTAGAGAGGAGAACCTTACAAAAGGACAACCATCTCTGCAGCAATCCACCAATCAGGCCTGTTTGGTATAGTGGCCAAATGGAAGCCATTTCTTGGTAAAAAGTTTGCCAAAATGCATCCGAAAGACTCTCAGACAATGAAAAACAACTATTTGATGTGAATGCCATGCATCATGTTCGGAGGAAACCTGGTATCGCTCATCATCAGACCAATACTATCCCGACAGTGAAGCATGGTGGTGGCGATGCTGCGGTGATGTTTTTCAGTGACAGGAACTGGTAGACGAGTCAGGATAAACACAAAGATGAATGCAGCAATGTACAGAGACATCCTGGATTAAAACCTGCGCTTTCCATCCAACCTGATGGAGCTTGAGAGGTGCTGCAAAGAGGAATGAGTGAAACCGTTAATATTGTACTCAATTATATTATATATTATGCTGAAAAAAAAAATACATTTGCAAGTTATCATTCATCCTGACTAGTTTTTGCACCCTATGAGCAGGCAGTATTACCCATTGAGCTATCCAGCCACTGAACAAACATCACCTTCAAAAATGAATTTTTTTCTGTAAAACTGTTGTTAAAACTATGGTTTCATTATTTGAGAGATGTTTGATGAGTCAGATTTGGCCTGCAGGCCGCCTTTTGAGGACCACTGCTGTATCGTATGTCACCGCAGACGCAGGACCCTCTTTTGGCCATACATCCAATTATCTGATAGTGGGACGCCATGAAGATAAGTGAATGTGCATATAACGCAGAAATTTCATTAAAAAAATATATATATACAGTACAATCAAGATGCATGTCACAAAAAGTTTTGCACTTTTTGTCTTACAGAGTCACAGGGATCTCACTGCATGAAAATGACCGAACCGATGGAGTCCTTTAATGTATGTGTGCACATGTGTAGATTTATAGTATATTTTATAGTGTTTGACACTCATTGGGGGAAGATTTGCCCTTAAAACAGCTGTTATTACAAAACAGCGTGGAAGGAATTCAATTAACACGTCAGCTCTGAGATACATCACTGGTTATTATGGCCTCCACAAGGTGAGAAAAGGAGAGAAGGGCCACTATGATACACGGTACAACATACACAAAATCCTAACAAAATACAGCAAATCAAAACAAAACATGCTTAGTTCACAATATTTTAAGTAAGGGTTCGGTGCAATGTAAAAAAAACTAAATGAAATGTGACAATAAAACTCACCTCATTAAATCTACAGCTTGCTTGGCCTTGCTCTGAAGTTCTAATAACTAAAAGATTGATTATTACACATAGAAAACCTAAAAATGTCCTCTTCTTTTTAAATGTGCTACAAGAGTGCCGGAGGCTGCTTTATACTATTTAACATTTCTTTTGCACATCTTTTTGGGGCGACGTGGCTCGGTTGATAGAGCTGCAGTGTCAGCAACTTGAGGGTTTCAGGTTCGATTTCCACTTCCGCCATTCTAGTCACTGCCGTTGTTTCCTTGGGCAAAATACTTTACCCACCTTCTCCCAGTGCTACCCACACCGGTTTAAATATAACTTAGATAATGGGTTTCACTATGTAAGGTGCTTTGGATCACTAGACAAAAGTGCTATGTAAATATAATTCACTTCACTTTTTGGTGGCTTTCAATAGTTCAATGTCTTCATCTATTGCTAAAATAAAAACACTACTGATGTAACACATATCCATCCAATGTCCAAACTGATTATCTTGTTTAGGCCTACTGGAGTTTAAGCTGGTCTCAGACCTTTCTTTGTGTGCCTGTGTTCTGGGTTAGCTTAGCTTAAAATACAACACTGTTTTTATAGGAGACTGTAATAATTCTCTAGAACTATAAATACAATAAAATAAACGTGGAAATGTGAGTTATTATTCATCTGTATGGGTCAGCAAATTATGTAATTATAATATTTTTTTTTGTTTTTACCAAAATGTAAAGAGGAAGGATCGAGATGGGATGATAGTTAAACTTAGATGTTAAGGGTCACTGAAGGGAATATAGAGATCTCCTCAATCCAACCTAATTGCCTTACAATGAAAACGTCTGGAGACTCAGCGTATGGAGTACCGGACCCCCCTGTGATGGGCCAAAACTTGTGTCAATGTTTTATTAAGGATTTTGTATTCAAACCACGGACTGAATTTCAAACTGGGGCGTTGAGAGTGTCTGGTTGGGTGACAATGGTGGCTTCATCAGGATGTGATCTTCAACGGTCACTAAGGCAATTGGTAGCTAGGACGGGAATTAGCACCTCCATATCTGAGTCCATGGTACGTAACTAGAAAAGGGTGTTCTATTCGAGTCAGGGATGAGATTAGGTACCACATGGAGGAGTTAAAGTATCTTGGGGTCTTGTTCATGAAGAATAAAAGGCGAGATCTATGGAGCAAATTGGTCATCAGTCAGTGATGTATCAATCTGTTGTGGGGAAGGAGGCTCTCGTTCGACCAATCCCACCCATGGTCACGAGCTGTGCCGAATAAACTATAGGCTAAAATACGTTTCTCCACAGGGTGTCTGGGCTCCCACTTGGAGGGAAGCACATCGAGATGATTCGGCTAAACTAGCTTTGGAAACTAGTTTGGCTGTCTCCTCGCCATCTCCTTTGCCTTTTCTGTGACCTGACCCAGGATAAGCAGAAGAAGATACATTTGTGGATGAATCAAGAATCTGTCAGAATGCATGCATGACTTTTTTGAAACCAACTATCACAATCTTTAAATGAAAGCATTGAGGAGAACACTTGAAATATTTTTCTTTGAGAGAAATGGTAAACATTCTACAGTTGTAGGCTACAGTATGCAGGTCATGCACCCTATCCAACAGACAAGCAATGGAGTTGGGAAGCCATGTCTACATAAAGAGGTCGCACTCAAACACAGTGAACAAACACGGCAGTGTTGCACCTGAGAGTAAATAGTGATGTCAAGCATCTCTCCAGCAATCAATAGATGCTGCTTTGTCTAATACAAAACTAGTCTGCAAGGCTCTACTTTTTATCTATCAGAGTGGACATTCTCATCGAGAGACATCAGACTCACCCTAGTACAACTGAGAGTTCATTGCTTCATCACATGCTTATCAAACATCAGCAGTAGAAACATTAAGTGCACCTCTTTACTGAGAAATACTGTGTGAACTGTGGATTTACACAGGAGATTAGCATCATTGATTTTTTTTAAAGGGGAACTGCACTTTTTTGTATTTTGCCTATCATTTGCAATCCTAATGTGAGACAAGAAGACAAAAGTATATATTTTTTGCATTCTAATTTGTAAAAATGGTCTCGTTCTTGGTGGCTAGCAATACAGCTAATGGGCACAATCACTTCTGCCTCTAAATCACTTTAAAAATGCATACAAACCCCGCCAACAATATTTCATTTACGTTCCATAACCTGCATAATTTATTTTTTTATTTTTTTCCCACATTCACCCATTCACACACACATTTACACACTGATGATGGGAGCTGCCATGCAAGGCGCTAACCAGGACCCATCAGGAGCAAGGGTGAAGTGTCTTGCTCAAGGACACAACGGACGTGACTAGGATGGTAGAAGGTGGGGATTGAACCAAGAACCCTCAGGTTGCTGGCACAGCCACTCTCCCAACTGCGCCACACCGTCAATCCCGGGCTCGGGATCTTTCTGTGTGGAGTTTGCATGTTCTCCCCGTGACTGCGTGGGTTCCCTCCGGGTACTCCGGCTTCCTCCCACCTCCAAAGACATGCACCTGGGGATAGGTTGATTGGCAACACTAAAATTGGTGTGTGAATGCGAGTGTGAATGTTGTCTGTCTATCTGTGTTGGCCCTGCGATGAGGTAGCGACTTGTCCAGGGTGTACCCCGCCTTCCGCCTGATTGTAGCTGAGATAGGCTCCAGCATCCCCCGCGACCCCGAAGGGAATAAGCGGTAGAAAATGGATGGCTGGAACCTGCATAATGATCAAGTTGTAGCGACATTGTTATTGTAACTGCGAACACTGAGGAACTGTTTATCTAGCATAGTAGCACATCATCTTGCGACGGTATTAGTCGTAAACTAGCTGTGACAAGATGTAAGATAGCTACAACAAGAGGTAAGCTAGCTTTTGCGTCAGCAGCTGAATCGCTTTTGAGTTTGTAATGCACAAGTCAATGCCATAGGACACCAGTCTATACTGACTGGAAAACATGAACAATCATATTACAGTATCTGTAAAGTATTAGCCCACATTTCATGTTTTGTTTGTGAGCTCGACAGTGAATGTAGTTGTACTAACAAGCATGATGTGCTGCATGTATCATGATCAATATTATAGTGACTCACTCGATGGACAGTTGTCTGTTGGGACCAGCTGGCCGGTAAAGTTTTTTCAACTTGACTTTGGGTAAGCACTCCATTTATCACGGCATAGCTTGGCTCCAAGTAACACATTTACACCATCAAGTCATGCCGACTGTACTCTCTCGGTATCCATCTGCTTCAAAGTTTCACCCTCTCTTCATACTCGCTTTTATAACCAGTAGTTCATCCTCTGTACCGTATTTTTCGGACTATAAGTCACAGTTTTTTTCATGGTTTGGCCGGGGGTGCGACTTATACTCAGGAGTGACTTATGTGTGAAATTATTAACACATTACCGTAAAATATCACAATATTGTTTAGCTCATTCACGTAAGAGACTAGACGTATAAGATTTCATCGGATTTAGCGATTACGAGTGACAGATTGTTTGGTAAAAGTATAGCATGTTCTATATGTTATAGTTATTTGAATGACTCTTACCATAATATGTTACGTTAACATACCAGGCACGTTCTCAGTTGGTTATTTATGCGTCATATAACGTACCCTTATTCAGCCTGTTGTTCACTATTCTTTATTTATTCTAAATTGCCTTTCAAATGTCTATTCCTGGTGTTGGGTTTTATCAAATAAATGTCCCCAAAAAATGTGACGTATACTCCAGTGCGACTTATATATGTTTTTTTCCTTCTTTATTATGCATTTTCGGCCGGTGCGACTTATACTCCGGCACGACTTATACTCCGAAAAATACGGTATATTCAGCTTTAAAAAAGATAAGGTTGTAAATCGTCATTAGTCCAAAAATAGTTGTCTTCATTGTCTGTTACCAAGTCTGCCATAATTAGAAAACACTCACGTTTGTTTCCGGAAGTAGGAACACACATTTGTTGCTGGAAGTCGGAAGTGCGCTGCTATGGAAACAGAAATAAATACGCTGAGGAAAAAAGTTTCGGTAATGCACAAAATGACCAAAATACAGTAAACATTGTACATATTATTTATTGTTATAAACGTGTCTGTTACTACATTATATATATACTTGCAGTCTGTTTATAAAACATTGATGAAGGGCTTTGAAGGCTACAATGGTGACTCCCATTAGCCACATTTTGCAAGCGATTTTTAGAATTTTTAAAATCTTAAAAAACAAACAAACACGTGAGCTCTTGCCTCTCATAATGATTGTGAACGATAAGCAACATTCCCTAAAAAGTGCAGTTCCCCTTTAATCATGAAAATATACTGGATCAGAAAGGATCTAACTCTGTACTTTGACAGATCCAGATGCTCATGCATAGCCTTTGTTTTTACAGTGAGCAGCCAAATTCTCAGCAGCGTTAAGAAAAACACAGAAAACATTCTTATTTTTGATTTTATTTTATTTGAAAATGTGTCCTGTCCAGCCACTCAGGCAAATCATATTGTTGATGTAGATGCCCATATCTGCTGTACAGATTCACTTTACAAAAGAGAAGTGTGGGATACTTCTCTTCTTGCATTTCTTGTATTTGACTTTATTCAATGAATTAATACTGAACAAAAATATAAACGCAACATTTGTTTCCATTTTTCATGAGTTGAACTCAAACTGATCTAAAACTTTTGCTATATACTGCCTCACACCAACGTACATTTCTGCAGGCTGTGGATACTTCAGCGACACACAAAGGTGGTTGTTTGGGCTTTGCCAACATTTAATTTCAACAATGTAAAAAATATTGAGGCAAGGACACAAAATTCTCTTTTTTGCCAATGCATTTATTGCTTCATACTTATATTTTTGCGGACATCTATTCATTTATCTCGGCTATCATTTCGCCACTTATTGCTGTCAAAACGTGTTCCTGTGACTCCTTCGTTGGCCGTGTCAGGCAGAAAACAGTAGCATGTGGTCGGCGCACACAGGTACCTCCAAGACAGAGGAGGATGTCGCATATACGGCTGCTACAGCAAGAGATTCTCCTGTATTGTATTGATAAATTGAGTAATCAAACAAAAGTGAAAGAATTTTGTATTGTTTTATGATATGCTGTCATGTTTAAAGGCCTACTGAAATGCGATTTTATTATTTAAACGGGGATAGCAGGTCCATTCTATGTGTCATACTTGATCATTTCGCGATATTGCCATATTTTCGCTGAAAGGATTTAGTAGAGAACATCAACGATAAAGTTCGCAACTTTTTGTCGCTGATAAAAAAGCCTTGCCTGTACCGGAAGTAGCAGAAGATATGCGCGTGACGTCACAGGTTGTGGAGCTCCTCACATCGCACATTGTTTACAATCATGGCCACCAGCAGCGAGAGCGATTCGGACCGAGAAAGCGACGATTTCCCCATTAATTTGAGCGAGCATGAAAGATTCGTGGATGAGAAAAGTGAGAGCGATTCAGATAGGGAAGATGCTGTGAGAGGCGGGTGGGACCTGATATTCAGCTGGGAATGACTAAAACAGTAAATAAACACAAGACATATATATACTCTATTAGCCACAACACAACCAGGCGTATATTTAATATGCCACAAATTAATCCCGCATAACAAACACCTCCCCCCTCCCGTCCATATAACCCACCAATACAACTCAAACACCTACACAACACACTCAATCGCACAGCCCAAAGTACCGTTCACCTCCCCAAAGTTCATACAGCACATATATTTCCCCAAAGTCCCCAAAGTTACGTACGTGACATGCACACGTACGGGCAAGCGATCAAATGTTTGGAAGCCGCAGCTGCATGCGTACTCACGGTACTGTGTTTGCGTATCCAACTCAAAGTCCTCCTGGTAAGAGTCTCTGTTGTCCCAGTTCTCCACAGGCCAATGGTAAAGCTTGACTGTCATCTTTCGGGAATGTAAACAATGAAACACCGGCTGTGTTTGTGTTGCTGCAGCCGCCCGCAATACACCGCTTCCCACCTACAGCTTTCTTCTTTGCTGTCTCCATTGTTCATTGAACAAATTGCAAAAGATTCACCAACACAGATGTCCAGAATACTGTGGAATTTTGCGATGAAAACAGACGGCTTAAAAGCTGGCCACCATGCTGTCCCAAAATGTCCTCTACAATCCGTGACGTCACGCGCAGGCGTCATCATACCGAGACGTTTTCAGCAGGATATTCCGCGCGGAATTTAAAATTGCACTTTAGTAAGCTAACCCGGCCGTATTGGCATGTGTTGCAATGTTAAGATTTCATCATTGATATATAAACTATAAGACTGCGTGGTCGGTAGTAGTGGGTTTCAGTAGGCCTTTAAATGTAAAATATTTCAAATCCATTCATTCATTTTGTACTGTAATTGTCCCTCTCAGGGTCGCGGGGGTGAGTGTGTGTATACATAAAACATAATTTTCACATGAAACTCTAATCTGATTTATGTCAGCAGGCTACTGTATAAAAACATTTTGTTATAAGTTAAACAAATTATAGGGTTAATCAGAGTCACCCACCCCTTCTAAAGTTTTACGTATCATCGTAGCGACTATCCTTTCAAACAGGGTGCAGCCCGAATTTCCCTGAGTCAGTTTTGGCCGAATACATCTATATTCTTTTTCACTTTCTTCTTGACATGACCATGTCTTTTTAATTCAGTCTGTGTTCAGTTATCAGAGACACGGCAATGACAGGCTGACAATCGATCTGCGGTTCACGACAAGTAGGAGGTAGAAGAACTTCCTAAGCACTTGTGATTAGTCAGACCCTGCCAAGCTCAAGCACATGGCTACTTTCCATCGATTTGCATATTTATAAGTGGGCGTGGCCTGGATGTGCTAATCCACTCAGACAAAAGGGATCAATTTCAAGTTGATTGCAATGTAAAAAAGAAATGTGCTTGGATTTGTGCGTGCACACACTTTAAGACATCTGAATCTTTACTGGCGCACGTAGTTTTCTGGAATTGAACGTACATCTAGTTTTAGTTCTAGCCTCGTAACACTCCGAACAGCAATTCTCAGAGCAATTGAGTAGACACTAAAACACACACAAAACTAAAAGTTCAAACAAAAATGAATAATATCAACAACAGTATCAACAATAACTCAAAAATGTCTGCGGAAATGTTGATGGGCCTGCTATATGTGCCCTGGACCAATGGCTGGGGGTCGCCGGAAGCCGCCTTACTTTTAAGATGGTGCCGAGTGTCTGAATCCGAGAGTTTTAAGTGTTACTGTCCGAAAAGAGCTACAGAGCTAGCCTAAAACATTTGCATGCTTGCATTAAAATGCTAACATATAGCATGTGTGCTAACGACGGCATGCTAAAAGTTAGCATGTCTCACATTTCAAGTAACACGGCTGTAAGGTGTATGGCTGCGGAAATAGAGAAAAAAAGTGTAAAATTAGATGAAAAAGAAAAATAATAAGAATACCAAAATCAATAGCAGTAATTAAAAACAACAACAAGCAAACAAATCACGTTATCACTCAACATTTCCATCGCCATCGCAGCCATTCATAAAAAACGAACAATAGTGTCACACACTTGCATTGCATCTTATAAACTTGACAACACACTGTATCCAGTATTTACCACAAGAATAAAAAAAGTCACATTTTTGATTAATTTAAAATTTAAAACTAATTAATGTAATGGATCCCATATTCAAAGATATGACTCATTATAATCTCATCTAAATGCAGTTTTTTTTACTGATATCATCTCAGTAGCTTGTGTATACCAGCCAATAGGAGTTGGACTATCAACGTCAGGGGTCCCCAAACTACGGCCCGCGGGCCTGATCCGGCCCCCCAGCATCCAAAATCCGGCCCACAGGAAGTCCCAAGTTCAAAATGTTTTTTAATTTTTTTTTATTTTAATTTTTTTTGTTTCTAATCCATTTTCTACCGCTTGTTACTCTTGGTGTCTCCTAGCCGCTCAGGCAAATAATATTGTCTAAAAATGAATTTTCCCATCGATAACGTGACAATGTTGATGAACATCAATGTTAATTAATGTTAAATGACAAAACGGATTATAAAGACAATGTATATATATATATATATATATATATATATATATATATATATATATATATATATATATATATATATATATATACAGCCTGGCCCCCGGCCAATTTTTTTTAACCCAATGCGGCCCCCGAGTCAAAAAGTTTGGGGACCCCTGATCAACGTCTATCCATTTTTTTAATGTTACAGTTTTTGTCATGATGCATATTGACAGAAATGCGTTTTTATTCTTTGATGGCAAATTACTAAATTGATGCAGATCTTCAAGAACACACGTTTGCGTCATTGGAATGGTTATATTTAAGAATATGATTTATTTTTTACGTTTTTTTTAGACCACAACTTTTTTATTCTCTGACATTAAAATAATAATAGTTCCTTCAGCAGACTGACACTTTATACATAACTTGCTATCTACTGTACCCATTTTAAACAACTGAGAGAGTGTAAAATACAATCTATTCAAGATCTTAAATTGACTCATTCTATTTTTAATGTATTCAAAGGGCTTAACAGCATGTTTCCAAATATCATGTCAAATATCATAATAATGTATTTTTCTAAAAATGTTTAAGTCAGTCATCCATTTCCGAATACATGAATCATTTGCATTACTAGTATGATGTTCATGTATTGTTCCATAAAATCTTTTAACTCATCTTTTCATTCTATCCTGATTAAAAAGTGTATCTTCCAGTTCATGGCTATTAAGTCATATACTTTCAGAGGATATGCACTTTATACAGTGTTTCAAAGAGATAACAATTTTTTTAAGTGGCTTCTGTGTATAATATATTGATCAACTAATTCCTTGAATGGTTTAAAGGAGTTTACATGAATAATGTGATAAGTTTAGTAATGCCTCTATTTTCTATGCAGTCCATTTGACCAATTTTATTTTATCAATTATGAAAATAAGATTGTACCAAAGAGGTTACTTTACAGATGTAATTGGATTGATTCCAAGTATATGATGACACAGTTTTAGAATGCGAAAACTAGCTTCCATTGTGCTCTGCCTCAATTAAAGTTAAAAGTTAAAGTACCAATGATTGTCATACACACACTAGGTGTGGTGAAATTAACCTCTGCATTTGACCCATCCCCTTGTTCACCCTCTGGGAGGTGAGGGGAGCAGTGAGCAGCAGCGGTGGCCACGCCCGGGAATCATTTTGGTGGTTTAACCCTGAATTCCAACTCTTGATTGAGTGCCAAGCAGGGAGGTAATGGGTCTCATTTTGACAGTCTTTGGTATGACTCAGCCGGGATTTGAACTCACGACTTACCAATCTCAGGGTGGACACTCAAGGCCACTGAGCAGGTTATTATTAATTGATTGGGTATTTTCTTATATAATATAAACACCCACATCAATGTCCAAATGTATTAACCTATTTATTTATATTTTGATCCAGTCCTTATCTGCAGAGGAAAGGAATATTTGGCTTGCTTGTTCACAAATAGAGGAGATATAATAATGTAAAAAGTTTGGTCGTTGTAGTCATGGCCGTAACTACCATTGACTACACCGAGGTCATGACCTTGGTATTATTCTAAGTGACAAGAAGAAGATGATATGATTGACTGCAAATATACTTTGTGTGGTACAATGTGTGCTGAACCTGCTGCATGTCCAGACAACAACTTAACACAATGAAGTTCACGTTTACTTTAAATATTATCAGATCCAAAATGAACCGTCAACATTATATTAACATTGTATTATACTGAAAGAGGACCGCTCACTGTTTTTATTTATATAATGCTGGGATACCCATGATTTCAGCCTTTCAAAGCTTCTTTTGG
This sequence comes from Nerophis lumbriciformis, assembly GCF_033978685.3. Classification (NCBI taxonomy): domain Eukaryota; kingdom Metazoa; phylum Chordata; class Actinopteri; order Syngnathiformes; family Syngnathidae; genus Nerophis; species Nerophis lumbriciformis. The sequence continues at coordinate 44,844,540 of NC_084549.2, read as the reverse complement.
ACCACCATTGTTTGACCTCGGTATTCGTCAAATCCTCGTTATAGCCTTGGTTGTAGTCCTCCTGTATCTTTTAAATTAGACAGTCTTAAATATGAACATCTGGCTTTCATTGTATACCATATAACATGTGATATCATTGTATGTATTTCCTAAAATAACTTTTTTTAAATAAGACAGGCATCAATATATAATTAACTGCTGGAAGTGTACTAATTTTTACGACTTTTACCTAACCCCAAAGTGATATTTGGAAGCGTGACCAACGTTGCAATTTGGATTCTAACTTATTTCTTAAATGTTTCAGATTTAGATCTCATCTTGAATGAAGATTTGGTGTAATATGCAATCCTAAATATATAATTTCTGCCTCATTCCTTTAAATTTTAAAATTCTGAACTTGTGATTTTTTACAATGTTTATTGAGTGGTAGTAATTGACATTTTTTCCAGTTAACTTTATACCCTAATAAACAACCATATTCAGTGATTACCTTATTGATAGAGTGAAGAGAGGAGTCAACATGTCACATTCCAACACAAAATAAATGCATTAAAACAAATGCGCTAGCTCAATGCCAACTCACATTGAATGTGCCATAGAGATGATAATGGTAAATGGGTTATACTTGTATAGCGCTTTTCTACCTTCAAGGTACTCAAAGCGCATTGACACTATTTCCACATTCACCCATCCACACACACATTCACAATGATGTCAGGAGCTGCCATGCAAGGCCCTAACCACGACCCATCAGGAGCAAGGGTGAAGTGTCTTGCTCAAGGACACAACGGACGTGACGAGGTTGGTAGAAGGTGGGTATCAAACCAGGAACCCTCAGGTTGCTGGCAAGGCCACTCTTCCAACTGCGCCACGCCGTCCCCAATGATCAGCATTGGCGATTTGGCAATACCATCAAACAGCAATCAAAATACAAACAATTAAATACGCATCTAAAAGACACTTGAATCAAAACAGCTGATGTGTAATAAAGACAATACTTACAGGCAAACATGTTGCAGGGCTCACCAAAAAACAAGACTGACACATATAGCTAATGGCAGTAATGTACACAACTCTTTGACTACGGCAACACTCTCAGGACAAAATGCACGGGAAAACATAACAACTGGACAACACAGTAACCCTATTTTACACACTTTCAAATGACGTCTGTTTGTAACACTGAAATAACTGGGGTCAGAGTAGGGTCAAATGAGTATAGCTCATATTTTAAAAATGCTTCCTCTTTAAATTGTTCAATCATTTTGTGAAACAAAAAACACCTCAAAGTGGCCTAGTGGTTAGAGTGTCCGCCCTGAGATCGGTAGGTCGTGAGTTCAAACCCCAGCCGAGTCATACCAAAGACTATAAAAATGGGACCCATTACCTCCCTGTTTGGCACTCAGCATCAAGGGTGGAATTGGGGGTTAAATCACCAAAAATGATACCCGGGCGCGGCACCGCTGCTGCCCATTGCTCCCCTCACCTCCCAGGGGGTGATCAAGGGGATGGGTCAAATGCAGAGGACAAATTTCACCACACCTAGTGTGTGTGAGACAATCATTGGTACTTTAAAGCATTGAAAGAAAAAAAGTATAAAACTAATACTTGGAAAAACAAACTTAACTTTTCAGAATATAAAGTAGTCTGCCATCATATGACCAAATGATCAATATTCTTGTCCAAAAAATGTATTTTTCTGACATGTTCTTTGGCAAAGCCAAACTTGAGCAGATAGCGAAGCCAAGAATAATAAGGAAAGCAGGGGTCTGAGAGTGGGCTCACATGGGGCTGCAGCACCTCATGGACTGGTTTTAACCATCAGTTAGAGGCGCTCTCATCATCTTCAAACATATTGCCTTTGTGTGATGAGTTTCACAAAGAGGTCTGTGGTCTCTCTGCCTTGAAAGCACCCTGATTTTTGCCAGTATGTGCACTTTTAATTGCGCTCCCATTGCTTACCCCACAGCCCCTCCAATCTCTCCCCTTCGCACTCACCACTTTTCCACGAGACCCCCGACAGCTCACTCCTCCCCCTTGTCTCTTGCTTATTCTGTCGTTTAAGCCCTTTTTCTCTATCTGACCATTCTTCAAAGGCAAACTTCATTCACTTTATTTTAATTTCATAGACAAACCCTGGGGCCTGAGTGAGCGATGGCTGTGGTATTGAGAGAGGGATAGAGGAAAAAATAAAAAACTCAGCTTTATTTTACAGATGGTTCAGTAGTGTTGGGGTAAACCTTTGAAGATTGCTTTGTGTCCAGGCGTGGGTGCTGCCTCATAATCAAAACAATAACCATCCATCCATTTTCTATACTGCTTGTCCTCATCATGAGCTGGAGACTATCCCAGCCGTGTTCGGACTGATGGCCAATCAATTGGGCAAAATAAACATTCACATTCACACCTGCTGTATGAGCAATCTCCAATTGGTCAACAATTCATTTTTGTGGGGATATGAAGAGAAGCCATAATATTCGGGGAAAAACGAAACATGCAATCACCCAAACTCAGACCTCCTGACTGGGAAGCAGACATGTTTAACCACAACTCCGCCGCACTGCCCAAAATAATAACTTACAACAAAAATGTCTTCCAAGCTTTAATTGTATTTTAAGCATGGAGTTATAGACAATTTTCCTCATTGTAAACGACAAAAGTTAGGGGAGTCAGCAAACCAGGCTTTCACCCAACTCAAGTGCCCACATTCCAGCAATTATGCCTCAAAGCGCTGTAAAGCAACTGTACATTCTGCATCTTAGACCAAAAGTTAACCAGTCCCTGTACTTTATACCCTGACTTTACAAGTAAAAAGGGGACATCTGTCATTGTTACAGAAGAGGAGATCCTGGAGTGCACCCCCGTAAATGAGCGAGAACAATTAATAGATGTATTGTTTTACATATATATCTACATATCAACATATATTCACATATGTGTATGTGTGTGTATGTGCGTGTACGTGTGTAAATGTGTGTATATATATATATACTGTATATATATATATACATAAATATATATGCACATAAATATATATATACAAATATGTATGTATACACATATGTATATATATGCATATATAAATATATATATGTATATGTACATATGTATATACCATATGTGAATATATATATATATATATATATATACAGGGGATTTCAGAATATATTTCAGACTTTATATTCTGTCGAGGCAGCTGATTGGAGCTGTGGCCGCAAGGTAGTTGGTGCCTGTCGTGGCGGTAATCCTAGAACCCGTTGGTGAGGAATGCCGTCAAGCTGAAGAAGGAGTCCTATCGGGTTCTTTTGGCTCATAGGACTCCTGAGGCAGCGGACAGGTACCGACAGGCCAAGCGGTGTGCGGCTTCAGCGGTTGCGGAGGCAAAAACTCGGACATGGGAGGAGTTCGGGGAAACCATGGAAAACGACTTCCGGACGGCTTCGAAGCGATTCTGGACCACCATCCGCCGCCTCAGGAAGGGGAAGCAGTGCACTACCAACACCGTGTATGGTGAGGATGGTGTTATGCTGATCTCGAATGCGGATGTTGTAGATCGGTGGAGAGAATACTTCGAAGACCTCCTCAATCCCACCAACACGTCTTCCTATGAGGAAGCAGTGCCTAGAGAATCTGTGGTGGGCTCTTCTATTTCTGGGGCTGAGGTTGCTGAGGTAGTTAAAAAGCTCCTTGGTGGCAAGGCCCCGGGGGTGGATGAGATCCGCCCGGAGTTCTTTAGGGCTCTGGATGCTGTGGGGCTGTCTTGGTTGACAAGACTCTGCAGCATCGCGTGGACATTGGGGGTGGTACCTCTGGATTGGCAGACCGGGGTGGTGGTTCCTCTTTTTAAGAAGGGGAACCGGAGGGTGTGTTCTAACTATCGTGGAATCACACTCCTCAGCCTTCCCGGTAAGGTCTATTCAGGTGTACTGGAGAGGAGGCTACGCCGGATAGTCGAACCTCGGATTCAGGAGGAACAGTGTGGTTTTCGTCCTGGTCGTGGAACTGTGGACCAGCTCTATACTCTCGGCAGGGTCCTTGAGGGTGCATGGGAGTTTGCCCAACCAGTCTACATATGCTTTGTGGACTTGGAGAAGGCATTCGACCGTGTCCCTCGGGAAGTCCTGTGGGGAGTGCTCAGAGAGTATGGGGTATTGGACTGTCTGATTTTAGCGGTCCTCTCCCTGTATGATCAGTGTCAGAGCTTGGTCCGCATTGCCGGCAGTAAGTCGGACACGTTTCCAGTGAGGGTTGGACTCCGCCAAGGCTGCCCTTTGTCACCGATTCTGTTCATAACTTTCATGGACAGAATTTCTAGGCGCAATCAAGGCGTTGAGGGGATCCGGTTTGGTGGCTGCAGGATTAGGTCTTCATCTGGCCAGGATCTTCAGCTCTTGCTGGATCGGTTCGCATCCAAGTGTGAAGCGACTGGGATGAGAATCAGCACCTCCAAGTCCAAGTCCATGGTTCTTGCCCGGAAAAGGGTGGAGTGCCATCTCCGGGTTGGGGAGGAGACCGTGCCCCAAGTGGAGGAGTTCAAGTACCTTGGAGTCTTGTTCACGAGTGAGGGAAGAGTGGATCGTGAGATCGACAGGCGGATCGGTGCGGCATCTTCATTAATGCGGACGCTGTATCGATCCGTTATAGTGAAGAAGGAGCTGAGCCGGAAGGCAAAGCTCTCAATTTACCGGTCGATCTACGTTCCCATCCTCACCTATGGTCATGAGCTTTGGGTTATGACCGAAAGGACAAGATCACGGGTACAAGCGTCCGAAATGAGTTTCCTCCGCCGGGTGGCGGGGCTCTCCCTTACAGATAGGGTGAGAAGCTCTGTCATCCGGGGGGAGCTCAAAGTAAAGCCGCTGCCCAACCCACATCGAGAGGAGCCAGATGAGGTGGTTCGGGCATCTGGTCAGGATGCCACCCGATCGCCTCCCACGGGGAAGACCCAGCACACGTTGGGAAGAATATGTCTCCCGGCTGGCCTGGGAACGCCTCGGGATCCCCCGGGAAGAGCTGGACGAAGTGGCTGGGGAGAGGGAAGTCTGGGCTTCGCTGCTTAGGCTGCTGCCCCCGCGACCCGACCTCGGATAAGCGGAAGAAGATGGATGGATGGATGGGATTTCAGGAAAATCCCCTGATAAGTGGTCTCTTTTTCATACTACTATATAGCACGCTCTACATCCACGTATTGTATTGAGCACTGTAATATATATGTGTATATATATATATATATATATATATATATATATATATATATATATATATATATATTTTTTTTTTTTTTTTTTTTTTTTTTTTTAATATATATATATATTTTTTTTTAATATATATGTATATATTTTTTTTAATGTATATATATATATTTTAAATTAAAAAAATAAAATAAATATATATATACAACAAGATGTGGGTGTGTTTGTGCATGTTCAGTGTTGACATTTAGGCTTGCTGTAATGTTGTCGTGGTGTTTGGATAAAAAAGAGATTATTGAACTATTACCCCCTTTTTATATATATATATATATATATATATATATATATATATATATATATATATATATATATACAGTATTAAAAATATATATACAGTCTTGGTCAAAAGTTTACATACACTTGTAAAGAACATAATGTCATGGCTGTCTTGAGTTTCCAATAATTTCTTCAACTCTTATTATTTTTTTTGATAGAGTGATTGGAGCACATACTTGTTGGTCACATAAAACATTCATGAAGTTTGGTTCTTTTGTGAATTTATTATGGGTCTACTGAAAATGTAGACCAAATCTGCTGGGTCAAAAGTATACATACAGCAACATACATTATCAATTTTGGTGATGTAACAAATTAAAATCAAATCTAATTAGCTTCATGGCATGACCTCCTAACTTCACGTGAGTGATTATGATTGACGGCACCTGTTGACTTCTCTGAGGCCATTTAAGCAGGGCTCATGTGATGCAGTCATTACAAACGCGACAATGGTAAAGTCAAAGGAACTCAGCACAGATCTGAAAAAACAAATCATTGACTTGAATAAGTCAGGAAAGTCACTTGGAGCCATTTCAAAGCAGCTTAAGGTCCCAAGAGCTACTGTGCAGACAATTGTTCCTAAATATAAAGTGCATGGCACAGTTTTGTCACTGCCACGATTAGGATGAAAACGCAAGCTATCACCTGCTGCTGACAAAAAATTGGTCAGGATGATCAAGGGTCAACCGAGAACCACCAAAAAGTAGGCCTGCAATTTATTGGAAGCTGCTGGAACACAGGTGTCAGTGTCCACAGTCAAGCGTGTTTTGCATTGCCATGGACTGAGAGGCTGCCATGCAAGAAGGAAGCCCTTGCTCCAGAAGCGACACCTTAAGGCTCGTCTAAAGTTTTCTGCTGATCACATGGACAAAGATAAGACCTTCTGGAGGAAAGTTCTGTGGTCAGATGAAACAAAAATTTAGCTGTTTGGCCACAATACCGGGCAATATGTTTGGAGGAGAAAAAGTGAGGCCCTTAATCCCAGGAACACCATCCTACCGTCAAACATGGGGGTGGTAGTATTATGCTCTTGGCCTGTTTTGCTGCCAATGGAACTGGTGCTTTACAGAGAGTAAATGGGACAATGAAAAAGGAGGATTACCTCCAAATTCTTCAGGACAACCTAAAATCCTAAGCCCAGAGGTTGGGTCTTGGGCGCAGTTGTTGGGTGTTCCAACAGGACAATGACCCCAAGCACATGTCAAAAGTGGTAAAGGAATGGCTAAATCAGGCTAGAATTAAGGTTTTAGAATGGCCTTCCCAAAGTCTTGACTTAAACCCCATTGAAAACATGTGGACAATGCTGAAGAAACAAGTCCATATCAGAAAACCAACAAATGTAGCTGAACTGCACCAATTTTGTCAAGAGGAGTGGTCAAACATTCAACCAGAAGCTTGTGGATGGCCACCAAAAGCGCCTTATTGCAGTGAAACTTGCCAAGGGACATGTAACCAAACATTGCTGTATGTATACTTTTGACCCAGCAGATTTGGTCACATTTTCAGTAGACCCATAATAAATTCATAAAAGAACCAAACTTCATGAAAGTTTTTTGTGACAAACAAATATGTGCTCCCATCACTCTATCACAAAAATAAAAGTTGTAGAAATTATTGGAAACTCAAGACAGCCATGACATTATGTTCTTTACAAGTGTATGTAAACTTTTGACCACGACTGTATGTGTTCCGGCACGGCGTGGCTCGGTTGGTAGAGCGGCCATGCCGGCAACTTGGGGGTTCCTGGTTTGATCCCCAGCTTCCGCCATCCTCGCCACGTCCATTGTGTCTTTGAGCAAGACACTTCACCCGTGCTCCTGATGGGTCGTGGTTAGCGTCTTGCATGGTTGCTCCCGCCATCAGTGTGTGAATGGGTGAATGTGGAAATAGTGTCAAAGCGCTTTGAGTTTCTTGAAGGTAGAAAAGCGCTATACAAGTATAACTCATTCACCATATATTAGGACTGTCAAACAATTAAAATATTTAATCATGATTAATCGCATTGTGTCAATAGTTAACTCCAAATGAATTGTGATTAAAAGCAGATAAGTATAATGTCTTACCATTAATAAGTGTACCCTAGACAGATCATTTTCGGGGGGGTGGCTCCATATTGCTGCATGACAATGTTTTAAACATCTCTAGTACTTAATAAAATGTAATATTCAGCATGCTAATCATTCTGTAATTGAGGACTCGACCAGAACATGTTATAAAATAATGTACACAATATTCCACCCCCCCTCTCAAGTCAAATAGTTTGTCGCTGCAGCGTTCTTAAAGGGGAATTGCACTTTTTTGGGGAAATTTTGCATATCATTCACAATCATTATGAAAGACATTACGATGAATGGATTATTTTTATATGAATTCTATCATGTAAATGACCTTAAATAAAAGTCCAATGAGAGGTCCTCTATTCTGCCCATAAAACTTAATAAATAACCATCCAAAAAGCACCAACAATACTCCATTAACATTTTGTTATTTAAAAATTAACTAAGTATTAGTGATATTGTTATTATAAGCGCTAATGCAGACAAACTATTTATAGCGGCGCCGTGATCACTTTCGTGTGTGCCGATGTTTACTATTATTATATTATGGTCTGCTGCTTTCTCGCTTCCTCTCACCTGGATATAAGAAGGCTGAGGACATCTCCGAAAAGTTTGTACTCTTTCACAGCCAAATTAGACCAGGAATTGGCGAGAATGACAGGAAAAGGATTATGAGTCATTTTTTATCTAAAACGAGAACAGGTCAAATCACCAAAAATGATTCCCGGGCGTGGCCACCGCTGCTGCCCACTGCTCCCCTCACCTCCCAGGGGGTGATCAAGGGTGATGGGTCAAATGCAGAGAATAATTCCGCCACACCTAGTGTGTGTGTGACAATCATTGGTACTTTAACTTAAATATATGAACATCCTAGCACTCGGCATCATAATGACAGCAGATATTGTGCAGTAAGTGATGTTTTATTATGTACAGTATGTTGGCTCTCATGAAGTCTACAGTGAGTGCTAATCAGTGATGTTTGAATAAAAAAAGTGAACGTCGTGATGCGTTTTGAAATAATCATGCCGCATATGCTTAAAATGATCAAAATGTGTAAATATAAAATGCTATTATACATGTGCCTGTTACTACATTACATATATATTTATAGCATGTATATAAAACCTCAATGGAGGTGTTTGGATGTTTTTTGTGGGCTTTATAGACGGAATAGAGCGTCTCTCATTGGCTCCATTGTAAGCGGACTTTTGATCTCATTTATCTAATATTTAGAATGCATTTTAAAAATGCAGCTGTCGTCATGTCTTTTGTAATGATTTAGCTTGTATCGCTCGTAAACTGGTAATTGAAGAGATAGGGTTATGGAGATTAGTCAAATAATTTCAACACTTGTATTGCAATTAGTATAATTACAACACTTTTATTTTTCAAAAATTGGAGGAGAATGTCTACGTCAAGTTATTATGAGGGTTAAAAGGTAAAACATACCTTTTAATTGCTGCATCAATTCCTCATAGATTTTATTTTTCTGTGGGTGACCAGAGAAAGTAATCCCTGCGAAGGGCAAGGATCTACTCTATATACTGTAACTAACAATAGGGATCATTGACAGACAGTTGTTTTTACGATTTAAGGTGAGTACAAAACAATGTTTGAATTTGTATACATTGAAGCTACTGCATGTGCATTTATATAGTGTATTAGTTCTCTATAGAGCTTGTCATCCTAAAAACTGTGCATCCAGATAACAGTGCATCCCCATATGTTTGTGTCAGTGAGCGGGTGAGGAGGATGAGTGAAAGATGAGGCCATCTTGCTTGCCCTTTAGTTATTTCTGTACCACGGCTTCCCTGACAATGGGTGCGCAATGATCTGGGAGATAGAGATCGCTCTTTGTTTTCTCTGTCAGCGAGAACTGGGCCACGGTGCCAGAAGGTCAAGTAAATGGAATAGGAACAGGCTTACACAACACAGAAAACACAGACTTGACTTTGATGTGAAGCAAGGTCTATGTGTGTTTCTCAGAAATAAGGCGGCCATTGATTCAGATTTCAGACATTTAAAAAATGTACCTCTGCAGAATTGTATTCGTATTTTTTTTTTTTTTTACATAATGCTTCACCAGTATACAGTATATGCCAGTGACATGCAGTCAGATTTACAAACATATGAACCCTAAAGAGTATCTTATTCACCATTTGATTGGCAGCAGTTAACGGGTTATGTTTAAAAGCTCATACCAGCATTTTTCCCTGCTTGGCACTCAGCATCAAGGGTTGGAATTGGGGGTTGAATCACCAAAAATTATTCCCGGGCGCGGCGCCGCTGCTGCCCACTGCTCCCCTCACCTCCCAGGGGGTGAACAAGGGGATGGGTCAAATGCAGAGGACAAATTTCATTACACCTAGTGTGTGTGTGACAATCATTGGTACTTTAACTTAACTTTAACTTTACACATACAAACTGTAGCACACAAAAAAAGCACATTTAATAAAAAAAACGGTATTATGGTCTTACCTTTACTTATAAATTAAGTCCATGCGCCGCAACTAAAGCCCTCACTTAAACTTTCCACGTGCAAGATTGAATCTATTTAATAAAGTGTAACCGAGGGTTTATAAATGTCGCCTATACTGTATGAAACTACAAAATAACAAACACGGAGGCTCCAGTTTACACGAGGACCACTTTATTTACCTTCTTTCAAAAACCTCCGCAACGTGTCATCACTTTCGCTCTTAGCGCCTTTAAAATAAGAGCTCAAGGCATATACTGTATAACAGCACATAACAGGAACTTAACATCACAAAGAGGAAAGCCCATGAAAATAGGTTACAAAAGTTATTTAATAAGAAGCCAAAAAGTGCAAAAACAATAATGTTCGTGTTGGAGGAATTGTGAATTAGATACACCTGCAGCCTGCAGGCGTACCTAATGTTGTGGCCCTGCAGTCATTCACAACTCCTCCAACACGAACATTATTGTTTTTGCACCTTTTGGCTTCTTATGAAATAACTTTTTTAAATAGATTCAATCTTGCACGTGGAAAGTTTAAGTGTGGGCTTTAGTTGATATAACAATTCTACGGCGGGGGTGCATGAGGCGGGTTTACTGGAGCCTCAGCCAGTGCGTCTTTTGCAGCCGTTTTATGATCGCTCAGCACAAGAAATACGTTACACACATACAGTTGTTGACAAAATACACTGTACATTATATACCTCAGCTAACTAAACTATGGAAATGTATAATATAATTCATATAGCAATACAGTCTCACTGCTCAGCAGGCCAGCAGTTAGCCGATTCCGGAATCCATGTTGAGGCACTGAGTGATGTGCCTCAACTGGCTGCTGTTCACCGCACCGTCTCTTCTCAGTATTTGAACGGCAAATGTGAAAATTCAGCAATTTTGAATAAAAATAATCTAAAACTGGTGAAGTGAAATGGAAAATAACTTTATAGTATAATCACTGGATACATATAACAATTTAATAAATTTGTTTTCTTTTTACATTTTTTTTCTTTCCATGATGGCAGGTGAGGCCCCGCTGGTATATGCACATAATGGGGGACATGTAAATATGAAAATGCCCCCCAAAAAATAATTTCCATCAACTTATATCACAGCTTGTTCTGTTACCTAAATTATTATGATTAATGGTGTTTACTTTTATAATATTCATTTAATAATTTTATTTGTATATGAATAATTTTTTCGTTGAATCACTGGAAGGTGCTTTGTAAAAGCGCAAAGAGCAAGCAAACACAAAACAAATCTGGTCTCGTTAGCAGAGACTTGAGTAAAATAGAGCTTCCCTGACCACTGATTGTGATCAGAGCTACAGGACAACTTGCTAACATATCCAATTTGAACTTTGCCCATCTTAGAGGCAGGGGCTCAAGATAATAAGTGAAGTGAAGGTGCCGCAAGTCGGGGGCTAACTAGCTGAAATGCGAGTTCAAAGTGATTGCCTAGCAGCTCGAAGCTATGCAGTGATCAGGCCATGAGAGTTTGGAGCGATTTTAAGCAGATCTGTTCACAAAAAATGATCTCTAAGACAGGCGGACACAATTTTGACCGGTGCAAGAGACGATCATTTTGAAATCACCAAATTAGCAGTGCCGCTAACAGTAACAATCTAACAAATCAAACGGCTTTTAGTTGGATGCTTAGCAACTACGAACAGCAAACTACAGAACAAAAGTGCCAGCCTGAAGCGTCCGGGCTCACAGATCAAACGTTAGGAAACCGACATGAATTAATATAAATGTTGGTGCAAACAATAAAAGAAACTACTATTAGATATCAGATGTCTACAATCAAATATGGAAGGTCAACAACTAGATATTAGAGGTCTACAAACAAATATAGAAAGTCTGCAAGCACAGAATAACAGAGAGAGAAAGGATTTTAGTGATGCTATAAGGAAGTCCAAAGATGAAATGAAGATTCTCAGAGAGGACAGCACAGCAGTGACAAGGGAGTTTTAGGTACTGCAAGAGGAGAATGTACTATTGTGCCAACAGTTGAATTCCAAGCAACAATATAACACCAATCTGGAGAATATCAGTGTTCTGGAGAATATCAAAGAGGAGATGGATCAGTATACACAACAGAATGATATTATCATTACAGGGTTGCACATCACTCCCAGATCCTACGCCAAAGCAGTTGACAGCAGAGGAGAACTCGATTCAATGGACGCTGCTTCAAGTAAGCAACATTGGTGAACTTTCTGCAAAAAGTTTGGGGACCCCTGCCCCAGACAGTGGTGGGCCGTCACCACCATGAGAAGACATACAGTTGATAGACAGTTGCGATAGCCAATCAGATCACAAGTTGTTGACAGTATTAGCACTAACACAGACAAACTATTTGGAATAGTGTGCCGCAGCAAAATGTTAAAAGAGGTCTGAACAGAGACTGTATTAGACTCAGATTAGGAATCATTTTTTATTGGTAGACCTTCACTTGGGGGCGTGGCTGAGCCAAAGCTGGCAATCATCGAAGAGCCATACTCAGACATTGACTGGGATGTCCACCTCCAAGTCAGTGGCAGTCCAGTTGATTTTAAAATTGCCACTACGGTAGAGAGGTCATTTCATGAATTACGGCACAGACCAAGACTACCATTTCCTTGCCACAACCATGTATAAAACGCAGAGTTATCAGCATTGGATAACTGTCATAAAGTGTAGCTTTGCAAGCAATTTGCTAGGCAAGACAGTTGGGAAGTGCATGAACCACGTTGCAAGACTGCAGTAAACAACAACTTGGCAGAAGATGTATTTGGGGTTATAGGCCTGTTGAAATGTGAGCCAAAAATGATAGAACTGTCTAGTGATCCAGTACCTTACATCTTAAATACACTTGCAAGACCTTTTCACCCTTCCCCCATATGGTGGAAAAAGTGCTAAAGCAGATTCTAAACATAGGGATCATCACAAAGGTGTTCACACATTACGGTGTAGAACACGTTCAATCCACACATTTTTGTTTTGGTGCGGCCGGTGAGAAATTCAACTTCCTCATCTCACAAGGAAAAGCATCTGATTGGCTCTCCTTTGTAGACCATCTTTTGTAGGTAAGCTAATGAAGAACTGGGAAGACAAGAAAATAAATTGGTGTATTACCTTATTTCAGGGGTTCCGCCAGCGTCCAAAATCCGGCCCGCGGAAATTCCCTTGTTAACATTTTTTTTTAATTATTATTTTATTAAATCTGTCCTTTCTAATCCATTTTCTAACGCTTGTTACTCTCGGTGTCTCCTAGCCGCTCAGGCAAATCATATTGACAAGCAATGTTTCCATTGAGAACGTGACATAAGTGTCCGTAGTGTCGGACGAGCGCGCGGCAAGTGCGTGCTCTTTCAGTCAATTAGTGCGCGAGGAATATATATGTATGTCTATATATATATATATATATATATATATATATAGCAGTGACGTGCGGTGAGGTTCATGGCTGGTGAGGCACTGACTTCATCACAGTCAGATTTACAAACATATGAACCCTAAAGAGTATCTTATTCACCATTTGATTGGCAGCAGTTAACAGGTTTTGTTTAAAAGCTCATACCAGCATTCTTCCCTGCTTGGCACTCAGCATCAAGGGTTGGAATTAGGGGTTAAATTACCAAAAATGATTCCCGGGCGCGGCGTCGCTGCTGCCCACTGCTCCCCTCACCTCCCAGGGGGTGAGCAAGGGGATGGGTCAAATGCAGAGAACAAATTTCACCACACATAGTGTGTGTGACAATCATTGGTACTTTAACTTAACTTTAACTTTACACATACAAACTGTAGCACACAAAAAAGCACAATTAGTCAATAAAAACGTTATTATGGTCTTACCTTTACTTATAAATGAAGTCCATGCGCCGCTCCTTTTGAACAAAAGCATTGATAACTTGTTTATAGAAGTCTTCCTTATCTTTCTTCAGTTTTAAAAGTCTCTCTGTCTCGATGGAGATCTTCCTTTAAGTATTACCTCCTGCTTCGATTGAAAGTCCAGTTTAGAAAACTGTTTTATTTTAGATATGTAATCCTCCATGTTAGAAGTTCAGGCAAGAGGAAAAAATAAACGATCGCTGCTAACTGTTGCTGCTTGTTGTCACTTCTTCTGCAGCCGAGTAGTCGCAGAAATGCTCCCTGGGATCACTACCGCCCTCTACCACCAGGAGGCGGGATTACTGCGAGCCTCACACAGTGCATCTCCGCAGCAGTTTTATGATTGCTCAGCACAAGAAATACGTTACACACATACAGTTGTTGACAAAATACACTGTACATTATATACCTCAGCTAACTAAACTATGGAAATGTATAATATAATTCATATAGCAATACGGTCTCACTGCACAGCAGGCCAGCAGTTAGCCGAGTCATTGCGCAATCCATGGTGAGGCTCAACTCAGTGACGTGCCTCAACTGGCTGGTGACTCACCGCAAGTCTCTTCTCAGTATTTGAACGGCAAATGTGAAAATTCAGCGATTTTGAATAAAAAATAATCTAAAACTGGTGAAGTTAAATGGAAAATAACTTTATAGTATAATCACTGGATACATATAACAATTTAATGTTTTTTTTTTTTTTTACTTTTTTTTTCTTTCCATGATGGCATGTGAGGCCCCGCCTCACCTGCCTCCCCTGACTGCACGTCACTGATATATATTCTATATATATATATACACACTTTGTTGTTTTGTTATTGTTATAGAACAGCATCTCTGTCTGGACTGGAGTCTGCAATGCCTCAGACTGAAAGTCTCTCCAGAGAGTGGTGAGGACGGCGGAAAAGATCATCAGGACTCTTCTTCCTCCTATCCAGGAGATCGCAAAAAGCCGCTGCCTGACCAGGGCTCAGAAAATCTGCAAAGACTCCTCCCACCCCCACCAAGGACTGTTTTCACTGCTGGACTCTAGAAAGAGGTTCCGCAGCCTCCGAAGCAGAACCTCCAGGTTCTGTAACAGCTTCTTCCCTCAGGCCGTAAGACTCTTGAACGCATCATAATTAAATTATCCCCTCAACTCCCCCCAAAATGGATTAACTCGCTGGAATAAAAAAGACAATATAACATACATCCATAAATGTGGACGCATGTGAAAAAGTGCAATATATTTATCTATACAGTAATCTATTTATTTATTTATATATATTTATATATATGTATTTATTTTATATATATATTTATGTATTATTTATAAATCTTTTTTTATTTATAAATGCACCTTATTGCTTTTTTTATCCTGCACTACCATGAGCTTATGTAACGAAATTTCGTTCTTATCTGTGCTGTAAAGTTCAAATTTGAATGACAATAAAAAAGGAAGTCTAAGTCTAAGTCTAAGTCTTGTTTTCGGGGAAATTAGGTTGTTGACGATAACTAAGGCGACAACTATTATTCGTCAACGAATTTAACAGCCTGGTCTTCCTGGACCTGCTGTGACAAAGTCCATACCCTCACCGTGTTGACAGGTTTATCTCTTGCTTAAGAAGCTAATGGATTCATTTCCATAATTCAACACTAATTCAAATTCAATTTCCTGCACAAAAAAATGCTTTGTAATTTACTGACTTGCACTTTTTAAAAATAAATCTGAAGAAATATTGTTTATTTATTTACATGGTATAATATTAGCTGTATGTACCCAATACGTCACCAGCATGATTTATAGAAACTAGTTCGAACTTGAGGTATGATGTACAGTATTACTGTCATCATAAGTCATGGATTGCAAATCATATCGTATCGTAAATACCATGAAATTTCCAAGTACATGTATTATAATGGATATTTTTAAGAGCTTTACTAATTTTGCTCATTGATGATAAATGGTGGCATTTAATCACCAAATTGCAAACTTGGTAATAAGATGTGTGGCTTTTCTACATCTCTGTCCTGCAACAATTTCGATTAAAATACTCTAAAAGTTTAAGTATTTGCTACTGTACATACCATAAATTTGGTTAAGTGTGTCTGAATATCGTAAGACTACATCGGAAGCAAATTTTACAAATGTCTGACAATAAAAATCAATCTGCATCATATTTATATAGTAAAGGCAAAATGTAACAGTAAAAGTATGCCCTCCTTCACGACAATGTTTACAGTATCAAAACATCCGGTCTTCTGTTTTTAAATTATGCAAATACATCCTTCTCACAATATTATGTTTGTTTATTTTCTGATCAAGGTGGTTGTTACTTAGCTGTACTTAATGTTTTACACTTGGATGCCGTTAATACATATTTGAAAATTTGTAATGTCAGTTGTTTGTTCTCTGAGGCTGCACTTACCAACTACTATGATCTGGCAGGATTGTTTATCACAGACTCATAAAACCTTAGAATTGATGAGTGCACTTTCTTTTTCACATCATTGTATTTCACATTTGGTAGTACAAGTGTTTGATGTATGCACATAGACACAGGGGCTGATCCAGACTATTTTGAGGTGGGAAGGCACAACGGGGGACAGCTAATAAATTAGGGGGGCCACCAGAAAAACTATAACAATTAAGGCAAGCCCCTTCTTCTATATGTAGACCAATAGATGCTAATAATTACCGCTTATGAATAATACAGAAAACATTGATGTTATTATCACGTATATAAAATGCCAGATGAGTTTTTGTAGCCAACAGCTTTACATGTGAAAAAAGTAAAACGTTTTCAAAATGTATGAAACTTTCATGCACATTTCCGTTGTAATGAATTAAACTAGCCCTGCGATGAGGTGGCGACTTGTCCAGGGTGTACCCCGTCTTCCGCCCGAATGCAGCTGAGATAGGCTCCAGCGACCCCCCGCGACCCCAAAAGGGACAAGCGGTAGAAAATTGATGGATGGATGGATGAATTAAACTAATAAAACAAATGAATGAAACTGCTTCTCCTATCGGAGAAATGTCTGTCAAGTGAAAGAGTTTTAAAATTAGTCGGTGAATATGTCATCTTTTTGATTCTGTATTGATTCTGCCAATACAGAGTTTGAACCTAGAAGAAAACTTTTTCTGCAGAAAAATAAAAGTGTTTATATAAAATTGTAGATATTATTTTCTAAGTATGAATATTTCTGTGTAATTCAAAGCATTAAAGAAAGGGAACTTTAACAAATAATTCTCAACTGTCTTAATCGAAATTGTACTGATATTGGCAACACTAAAATTGGCCCTAGTGTGTGAATGTGAGTGTGAATGTTGTCTGTCTATCTGTGTTGGCCCTGCGATGAGGTGGCGACTTGTCTAGGGTGTACCCCGCCTTCCGCCCGATTGTAGCTGAGATAGGCTCCAGCCCCCCCCCCCCCCCGCGACCCCGAAGGGAATAAGCGGTAGAAAATGGATGGATGGATGATAGAAAACTGCATTAAAGCAGCTAAAACTCCAAACATAGCAATTAAGTTTTTGTTCTAGTACAACAATATACTGAAGCACATATGCAGGTAAAAGTTTTACTGGATTAAGCTACATGTTCTGTAGTAGGATACATGGGCTGATTATTTGAACAAAACAAAACTCAGCTGACAAAGAATAACTACATAAAAAATGCATTGGAAAAGTCTCTGCATTACTGGATAATACCAAATAAAGACATCACTTGGTATAACATCAGGCACAACATAAAATAATAAATAAAACCTGAAATACAAATCAAAACTGGCCAGGAAAAGAACAAATGTTATAACTAAATAATATTTTTTCAGTTTTGTCCATGTTACTAAAATGAATGTTTCTTTAGCACCAAGGAGACCATCTGGCTGTTTTTATTTTTAAGTTTTGTCTGTCAAAAGTGACATGGAGCGTTTCACAGCGTAGTTGACACTAGTTAGTCCAGCTGCCGTTACTTTAACTGTGTTTGAATTGTATTTGTGTTTTAGAAGGAAGGTATGTATAGAGTGGGACGCTTCCTTTGCAGCGTCTGTGTTGTTTCACATCATATCACCTGCGTGTGAAAATGGAAAAATTATTTGACAAAATTTCACACAAAACTTTACCAAACTTGCCTTGCACTGGTTTAACCCAGAAATATATTGTTTGCCAATCTTTGTTGTAGCGGCATTTACGTTTTTTTTAGCTGTGCCCGTCCACGTCGCAGTTTGATTGACATGACTAAACAGCCCGCCCTTGTCACTGCTTTCTCCTCACAGTGCCTTCCACTTGATAAGTGCCACATTACGCAAACAAAGAGTCTTTTCAGGTCCCAAATGGCTGTCAATGTGTACCAACTTGTCGGAATACCTACTCAGACTCTTTCTGTCTAGGTGAGATGCATGACTTATGATCTAGAAGAAACTTACAGGGAGCAAGGAAGCAAAAAAGCAGCAGACCATTCGATGATATATACATAAATAGTATGTCTGTGTTAGCGCTTATAATAAGAATATCACATATACTTGATTAATATTTAAGTCTCAAAATTTATTTTGAGTATTGTTGGCTCTTTTCGATTGGTTCTTTATTAGATTTTATTGGTGAATTAGAGGAACTCCCATTGGCTCCGCTGTAAGCAGACTTTTATTTACAAGTTAGAATGCATTTAAAAAAATCCATGCGTTGTCATGTCTTTTACAAACCCCGTTTCCATATGAGTTGAGAAATTGTGTTAGATGTAAATATAAACGGAATACAATGATTTGCAAATAATTTTCAACCCATATTCAGTTGAATATGCTACAAAGACATGTTTGATGTTCAAACTGATAAACTTTTTTTTTTGTGCAAATATTCATTCACTTTAGAATTTGATGCTAGTAACACGTGACAAAGAAGTTGGGAAAGGTGGCAATAAATACTGATAAAGTTGAGGAATGCGCATCAAACACTTATTAGGAACATCCCACAGGTGAACAGGCAAATTGGGAACAGGTGGATGCCATGATTGGGTATAAAAGTAGATTCCATGAAATGCTCAGTCATTCACAAACAAGGATGGGGCGAGGGTCACCACTTTGTCAACAAATGCGTGAGCAAATTGTTGAACAGTTTAAGAAAAACATTTCTCAACCAGCTATTGCAAGGAATTTAGGGATTTCACCATCTACGGTCCGTAATATCATCAAAGGGTTGAGAGAATCTGGAGAAATCACTGCACGTAAGCAGCTAAGCCCGTGACCTTCGATCCCTCAGGCTGTACTGCATCAACAAGCGACATCAGTGTGTAAAGGATATCAGCACATGGGCTCAGGAACACTTCAGAAACCCACTGTTAGTAACTACAGTTGGTCACTACATCTGTAAGTGCAAGTTAAAACTCTCCTATACAAGGCGAAAACCGTTTATCAACAACACCCAGAAACGCCGTCGGCTTCGCTGGGCCTGAGCTCATCTAAGATGGACTGATGCAAAGTGGAAAAGTGTTCTGTGGTCTGACGAGTCCACATTTCAAATTGTTTTTGGAAACTGTGGACGTTGTGTCCTCCGGACCAAAGAGGAAAAGAACCATCCGGATTGTTCTAGGCGCAAAGTTGAAAAGCCAGCATATGTGATGGTATGGGGGTGTATTAGTGCCCAAGACATGGGTAACTTACACATCTGTGAAGGCGCCATTAATGCTGAAAGGTACATACAGGTTTTGGAGCAACATATGTTGCCATCCAAGCAACGTTACCATGGACGCCCCTGCTTATTTCAGCAAGACAATGCCAAGCCATGTTTTACATCAACGTGGCTTCATAGTAAACGAGTGCGGGTACTAGACTGGGCTGCCTGTAGTCCAGACCTGTCTCCCATTGAAAATGTGTGGCACATTATGAAGCCTTAAATACCACAACGGAGACCACCGGACTCTTGAACAACTTAAGCTGTACATCAAAAAAAGGCGCACCCCATGGTTTACAGAGGAAACCAGAGCTCATAAATTATCATGTAGAAAGTTGGAACGCAAATGGCGCGCGACCAAGCTTGAGGTTTTCCATCAAGCATGGAGTGATAGTTTAATATCGTATAAACGCATGCTTACCTTAGCTAAAGCTAAATATTACTCAAATCTCATCCGCCTCAACAAAAACGACCCTAAATTTTTGTTTAGTACAGTAGCATCGCTAACCCAACAAGGGACTCCTCCCAATAGCTCCACCCACTCGGCAGATGACTTTATGAATTTCTTTAATAAGAAAATTGAACTCATTAGAAAGGAGATTAAAGACAACGCTACAACTGGGTTCTATGAACACAGATACAACTGTATCTACGACGGATACTGCAATACAAAATAGTCTCTCTCTTTTTGATGAAATAACATTAGAGGAACTATTACAGCGTGTAAGTGGGATAAAACAAACAACATGTTTACTTGACCCACTTCCTGGGAAACTTATCAAGGAGCTTTTTGTATTATTAGGTCCATCAGTGCTAAATATTATAAACTTATCACTTTCCTCTGGCACTGTTCCCCTAGCATTCAAGAAAGCGGTTACCCAAGGAGCTTTTTGTATTATTAGGTCCATCAGTGCTAAATATTATAAACTTATCACTTTCCTCTGGCACTGTTCCCCTAGCATTCAAGAAAGCGGTTATTCATCCTCTGCTCAAAAGACCTAACCTTGATCCTGACCTCATGGTAAACTACCGACCGGTGTCCCACCTTCCCTTTATTTCGAAAATCCTCGAAAAAATTGTCGCACAGCAGCTAAATGAACACTTAGTGTCTAACAATCTCTGTGAACCTTTTCAATCCGGTTTCAGGGCAAATCACTCTACGGAGACAGCCCTCGCAAAAATGACTAATGATCTACTGCTAACGATGGATTCTGATGCGTCATCTATGTTGCTGCTTCTTGATCTTAGCGCTGCTTTCGATACCGTCGATCATAATACTTTATTAGAGCGTATCAAAACACGTATTGGTATGTCAGACTTAGCTTTGTCGTGGTTTAACTCTTATCTTACTGACAGGATGCAATGCGTCTCCCATAATAATGTGACCTCGGACTATGTTAAGGTAACGTGCGGAGTTCCTCAGGGTTCGGTTCTTGGCCCTGCACTCAGTAGTATTTACATGTTGCCGCTAGGCGACATCATACGCAAATACGGTGTTAGCTTTCATTGTTATGCTGATGACACCCAACTCTACATGCCCCTAAAGCTGACCAACACGCCGGATTGTAGTCAGCTGGAGGCGTGTCTTAATGAAATTAAACAATGGATGTCCGCTAACTTCTTGCAACTCAACGCCAAGAAAACGGAAATGCTGATTATCGGTCCTGCTAAACACCGACATTTATTTAATAATACCACCTTAACATTTGACAACCAAACAATTACACAAGGCAAATCAGTAAAGAATCTGGGTATTATCTTCGACCCAACTCTCTCGTTTGAATCACACATTAAGAGTGTTACTAAAACGGCCTTCTTTCATCTCCGTAATATCGCTAAAATTCGTTCTATTTTATCCACTAGCGACGCTGAGATCATTATTCATGCGTTCGCTACGTCTCGTCTCGACTACTGTAACGTATTATTTTCGGGTCTTCCTATGTCTAGCATTAAAAAATTACAGTTGGTACAAAATGCGGCTGCTAGACTTTTGACAAGAACAAGAAAGTTTGATCATATTACGCCTATACTGGCTCACCTGCACTGGCTTCCTGTGCACTTAAGATGTGACTTTAAGGTTTTACTACTTACGTATAAAATACTACACGGTCTAGCTCCGTCCTATCTTGTCGATTGCATTGTACCATATGTCCCGGCAAGAAATCTGCGTTCAAAGAACTCCGGCTTATTAGTGATTCCCAGAGCCCAAAAAAAGTCTGCGGGCTATAGAGCGTTTTCTATTCGGGCTCCAGTACTATGGAATGCCCTCCCGGTAACAATTAGAGATGCTACCTCAGTAGAAGCATTTAAGTCCCATCTTAAAACTCATTTGTATACTCTAGCCTTTAAATAGCCCCCCTGTTAGACCAGTTGATCTGCCGTTTCTTTTCTTTTCTCCTCTGCTCCCCTTTTCCTTGAGGGGGGGGGCACAGGTCCGATGGCTATGGATGAAGTGCTGGCTGTCCAGAGTCGGGACCCGGGGTGGACCGCTCGCCTGTGCATTGGCTGGGAACATCTCTGCGCTGCTGACCCGTCTCCGCTCGGGATGGTGTCCTGCTGGCCCCACTATGGACTGGACTCTTACTATTATGTTGGATCCACTATGGACTGGACTCTCACAATATTATGTCAGACCCACTCGACATCCATTGCTTTCGGTCTCCCCTAGAGGGGGGGGGTTACCCACATATGCGGTCCTCTCCAAGGTTTCTCATAGTCATTCACATCGACGTCCCACTGGGGTGAGTTTTTCCTTGCCCGTATGTGGGCTTTGTACCGAGGATGTCGTTGTGGCTTGTGCAGCCCTTTGAGACACTTGTGATTTAGGGCTATATAAATAAAGATTGATTGATTGATTGATCAAGCAAGAATGGGAAATAATTCCACTTGAGAAGCTTAAAAAATGTGTCTCCTCAGTTCCCAAACGTTTATTGAGTGTTGTTAAAAGGAAAGGCCATGTAACACAGTGGTGAACATGCCCTTTCCCAACTACTTTGGCACGTGTTGCAGGCATGAAATTCTAAGTTAATAATTTTTTGCAAAAAAAAAATAAAGTTTATGAGTTTGAACATCAAATATCTTGTCTTTGTAGTGCATTCAATTGAATATGGGTTGAAAAGGATTTGTAAATCATTGTATTCCGTTTATATTTACATCTAACACAATTTCCCAACTCATATGGAAACGGGGTTTGTATAATGATTGTCAACGATGGCAAAATTCCTAAAAAAGTGTAGTTCCCCTTTAACCCGAGACTGCAATATTTCAGTCATAATGTATGCAAACTTTGTAGGAGTGACTTACCTGCAATCTTCCCCTGTCACATCCTGTTTGTAGAACTTCAAATTAAAAGCCCCGTTTTGTGTGAAACAGAGTTTTCTCATGATAAAAACAAATACTGCGTTTTATTTTTGAATCTAGTTTGTGATTGAATAGAGGCTAGTAACTACTTGACTGACAGCATCAAGAACCAATGACATTTTGGGGGGGGGGGGGGGGGGGGGCACATTAGAACACAAGGAGGGCATAGGCCTGATAGCAAAGTAAAAATTGATCAACACATTATTGGGTCAACTATGATATTATGGCAACATTGTCATGGGGAACAACAATAGGATAGACTATAATATTGTGGAATTGTACTAGACTATGTACAAGCTGGTGTTGGTTCACAGCGAACTACTTTTTTTAGAACAACAAACAACAACACAGGTGGCTCACAAAGTTGACTAATGACCAACTATTAATAAAAATTGTATAAGAGGTAAGTCTATCTTCATTTAGGCCCTGGCCATGTATGTCAATGTACTGTACCTATGTAGCCTATATGTTTATGTAGCTTTACTTCAAGCTTGATGTGTTATGGGTCATACATCTGCCCCCTCTCATTCTGCTGTGTGCTCTGCTGAGCGCACCGCGGGCCACGCCCACGGGCGTTCCCCCTCGGCTGCAGTCGCGCCTCCGCGCGGCTGCATTGATTCTGCAATCTACACACCTGTCCGTGATGAGCGACCTGCCTTCATAAGCCAGTGCATCTTGAGATCCAGTGCCAGAACGTAGCTTCTCGTATCCGTACAGTAAGCCAATACGTCTCCAGCCTTCTCGCATGTGCTTATCCTCTCTCCGTGTTCCCTCCCCGTCGTATTCATTGTGTCCCGTGTTGTGTCGTTCTCCAGTTTCCCGTCGCCCTTCCTGGTCCTCGAGCAGTGTGTCTGATCTCCCTGGATCCCCTCTGCATTCCCTCTTGCCTCTCTGGACTTTGACCTCACGCCTACTCACTGACCACGACGCCTCGCTCCAGTTCTTGACCATCTGCCTGTCTTTCGAGCCTGCTTAGCCCTCTTTGGACTTCCGCCTCAATCTCAACACGCACCTTCAACACCCGCTGGTAACCACTCACAAATAATTACCACACATAATCACACTACATATATTTGGATTACGCACACATCTCACGCACATACCCAGCTGTTAATAAATACGCTGACAGCTGAAGACGTCACTGTCTCACTGCCGTCTTCTCCCGCTGCACCGTCACATGTGTGTGTTCTATATGTAGCAACTATTAGAATTACCTCTCAACTATTGATAACATAATCATTTATTCCAGGTACTTGTTGAGCAGAATAACAATAACAATATGTGAACAGGAACTGGATCAAAATAAAATACCAACAGAAATATATAAAGGCCCGATTGAAAGTGTTTATAACCTCCGCCAGGAGGTTATGTTATTCTGAATTTTGGTTAGTCTGTCTACATATCTCAAAAAGTTTTGGGTGTATTTTCATGAAACTTACAGGAAATATAAGGAAAAACTGATTAGTAGGAACGTACATTTTACAACACCCAATTCAATTTGATTTCAATTCTTGGGATTATGATTTAATTTAGAATCAATTCTCGCTTCAATATGACTCTTGATTCAAACAGATCCTCGCAATATATTATTTGCTATACAAATTACTGACTGACAGCTAGTAAGGCCTCAAAAACATGTTTTTGAACAGCATTTCTTAAAAATGTTTAATCAATTCATAATCATAATAAAAAAGAACATCAATTCGGATGTGAATCTGTTTTATTTTCCAGTGCCCATATTGATTAGATTTTGGGCTTTATCGTAATAATTTCTACTCCGTTACCTTATTTTTACCTTCTTGCGCGTATGTGTGCGCGCTAGCAGACCCACAGAAACAAAGACAGACTCGATTTCTTTCATTCTGCTATATATAGCAATAATAAAGTAATGAATTGTCTGAATTTGGATAAGGATCCGGATCACCGTCTCGATTCAGGAAAAAAAAAAATTGACAATTGGGAGGTACAGCAAGATGCAGGTCTGTGTGCTCAGAGTTATTTGCTAGTTCCATCCTAAATTCAAAACCAGAAAAAAAACAGATAAAGATTCTGAGAATACTCAGAGAGCTCCTAGCTTAATCTAAAAATTTCTAGCAGGGAATCTTAGTTTATGAGTTTTTCTCAGAGAACCCTGAGCAACGAATGGACAGAAACTCCTATTTTAGTAAGGAGGTGTGGTTGACCCCCATTGTTAGGTATGAGTCATCATTTCAAAAGCTGTGATTGGTTGATCCTAGATGCAAAATATACTTTTGGTGATAATGGGCAAAGGATGGACCCTCAAACTTAATCGTAGACTCTAATCGTATGAAGATTGTGTAATTGTAAATAATATTTCACATAAAAGAAAATACCTGTAAATGAATAATAAGCTATACTTTAAAATTATCCTACAAAATGTGTAAAAACTTAGGCCCACTTGCAAAGTATTCACATGGTGATAGTTATATTTATTTGCTCATATTAATTGCCATTCATTTTTGCACTTTCAACATTTCAACTTAATTTGGTATTAACGATAGTAAAATGGCCCAGCTTTTATCATCCATATTCTTCCACTTATCCAAGGTATAGGGTCGCGTGGTCAGCAGCCTAATCGAAGAAGCCCAGACTTCCCTCTCCCCAGCCACTTTGTCCAGCTCTTCCCTGGAGATCTCCTAACGTTCCAAAGCCAGCTGGGAGACATTGTGTCTTAGGTCTTCCCTGTGGCCTCCTACTGGTCGGACGTGCCCTAAACACCCAGGGAGACGTTCGGGGGGCAACCTGACCAGATGCCCGAATCACATCATCGGGCTCCTCTTGATCTGGAGGAGCAGTAACTTTACTCTAAGCTCCTCCCAAATGACAGAGCTCCTCACCCTATCTCTAAGGGAGAGCGCCGCCACCCGACAGAGGAAACTCATATTGGCGCTTTTACCCTTAACCTTGTCCTTTCAGTCATAACCCAAAGCTCATGACCATAGGTGAGGATAGGAATGTAGATCAACCGGCAAATGGAGTGCTTTACATTCCGGCTCAGCTCCTTCTTCACCACGCTGCACCGATCTGCCTGTCGATCTCACAATCCACTCTTCCCTCACTAGTGAACAAGACTCCAAGGTACTTGAACTCCTCCACTTGGGGCAAGAGCTCCTCCCCAACTGGGAGATGGCACTCCACCCTTTCCCGGACGAAAATCATGGACTTCATCAATGTCTGTGATTGCTGACCGGCCTTTGAGAAGCAGTGTTGGTTGGCTTTCATTTCGGGTGGTATTGCATTGTGGCGTTGGGTTTGAGAAGTAAGTGCAACTCTAATGAGATCAATGACAGACATGATTCTTGCACGACTCAATCTGTAGCGTTTCATTAATTCACTATCATCCATTGTATCGAGAATATCTCTCCTGCCTCTTCCGTCTGCCATTTTGTTCTCTGCTTAGGAAACTCCTAAGCCGCTTAAAAGTCATCTTCCGTGCTTTTAACAAATGTCACCTTAGGAGCTCTCTTAAGAGATTCTTTAGGAATCACTTTTATATTTACTCGGATCTACTCTTTACATTTAGGGGACATTTTAAGAAAATATCATGATTCTAAGAATGTTTTCAAAATTTGGCCATTAAAAGCAACTCTTTGCACTAATGAATCTTTAGGAAGACGGCCTCAGATCTCTGTGTACTGCTACTTTGGTTAGAAAAAGGTTCATCTGGCACACACATGCACTATTGAGTAAAATGCCTGACACAGAAACCCAATAACATTTTTAAAAATACTGAAATTTACCTGTTTGATCATTAACGATTTCTGTCATTAGCAACCAGCGATATCATCGCTGCAGATGAGGATATTGTGTGGGGAATGAGAACGCGAGGAACAAGAGCTGAAGGCAAGAAATCCATGAGGAAAACAAGCTGTGCATTGCCAAATACAAAAACAGGCCGCCATTCCATCTTTCTTTATCCTCCTATTTTATTCCCTTTGTTGGAGGAACTTGGCGTACAGGACTTCAGAGGAGGCTGCAATAAGCACATCAAAGCACACCGACAGATTGTGGCCCAACGGACACACTCGAAGTGGGCATTATTTTTCTTGTTGAAAATGTAGAAAAGGCGAGTACAAAGTGGGGAAATGAAAGCAGCTTCTCTTCTTTGGTTATTTTTGCCTGCCTCCTCATCTTTCACTTTTGTTTTCGTGTTGTTTTCCTCTCAGTCGCCACATGTCAAAGGTCAGTCCAGCACCTTGTTTGTGTCAGATGCCTGCTTTTGGAGATTTCCAACCTCCCGACCGTATTTCTTTCTTACTTTTTCACTCCCTCCCTTTAGCAGACTTTTCCGACAAGCTCTTTTTGAGTTCAGCCCACATGGCTCTGGGCGAAAATCAATGCCCATATGGGTCTTCAGCTACTCTGACGAAGGTTAGGCTAGAGAAACAGATCATGCAGAATCATAAGACCAATAGTCGTTTTATTACAAGCTAATTATTAATCATCCTGTGCATGTGTTTACCACAATAATAGATGAATGATTAAATGGGAAATGCTCTTTTGACCTGTTTTCTGTTTTTCATTCTGTGTGCCTCGGGTTTCAGTGATAGATGAGGTGAGGGCACACTAATCGTGGAAAGTGTCAGGGCAAGAATTAAAGATTAATAATACCAAAGGAATCATGAAAGTATTCATTCAGACCAGCATTCAATGACCATTAGCCTTCATAGTGTGCTGCTGAGTTCACTGACCTCAAGTGGTGAATTGCAGACATGCTATTGATCGCCATTGCTACGTTTTATTCTTTCTGTGTCATGGCTAGAGTATTCATTTGTTTATGTATTTCCTGATAATGTGCAAGGTAGTGTGAAGACGGCAATTGGAGGATGCTATGGAAAAATTATTGCTTACAAAACACTGCCAAGTATTTCATAGTTCTGGACTTAAAATTCCCTCCCAAATATATACAGGTAAAAGCCAGTAAATTAGAATATTTTGAAAAACTTGATTTATTTCAGTAATTGCATTCAAAAGGTGTAACTTGTACATTATATTTATTCATTGCACACAGACTGATGCATTCAAATGTTTATTTCATTTAATTTTGATGATTTGAAGTGGCAACAAATGAAAATCCAAAATTCCGTGTGTCACAAAATTAGAATATTACTTAAGGCTAATACAAAAAAGGGATTTTTAGAAATGTTGGCCAACTGAAAAGTATGAAAATGAAAAATATGAGCATGTACAATACTCAATACTTGGTTGGAGCTCCTTTTGCCTCAATTACTGCGTTCTCAGGAAACAGAGTGGACCGACACCAGCAGATGACATGGCACCCCAAACCATCACCCAACCATGCAAATTTTGCATTTCCTTTGGAAATCGAGGTCCCAGAGTCTGGAGGAAGACAGGAGAGGCACAGGATCCACGTTGCCTGAAGTCTAGTGTAAAGTTTCCACCATCAGTGATGGTTTGGGGTGCCATGTCATCTGCTGGTGTCGGTCCACTCTGTTTCCTGAGATCCAGGGTCAACGCAGCCGTCTACCAGCAAGTTTTAGAGCACTTCATGCTTCCTGCTGCTGACCTGCTCTATGGAGATGGAGATTTTAAGTTCCAACAGGACTTGGCGCCTGCACACAGCGCAAAATCTACCCGTGCCTGGTTTACGGACCATGGTATTTCTGTTCTAAATTGGCCCGCCAACTCCCCTGACCTTAGCCCCATAGAAAATCTGTGGGGTATTGTGAAAAGGAAGATGCAGAATGCCAGACCCAAAAACGCAGAAGAGTTGAAGGCCACTATCAGAGCAACCTGGGCTCTCATAACACCTGAGCAGTGCCAGAAACTCATCGACTCCATGCCACACCGCATTAACGCAGTAATTGAGGCAAAAGGAGCTCCAACCAAGTATTGAGTATTGTACATGCTCATATTTTTCATTTTCATACTTTTCAGTTGGCCAACATTTCTAAAAATCCCTTTTTTGTATTAGCCTTAAGTAATATTCTAATTTTGTGACACACGGAATTTTGGATTTTCATTTGTTGCCACTTCAAATCATCAAAATTAAATGAAATAAACATTTGAATGCATCAGTCTGTGTGCAATGAATAAATATAATGTACAAGTTACACCTTTTGAATGCAATTACTGAAATAAATCAAGTTTTTCAAAATATTCTAATTTACTGGCTTTTACCTGTATATAAAAATGAATGAATAATAACCCCGCCTTCCGCCCGAATGCTGCTGAGATAGGCTCCAGCACCCCCCGTGACCCTCAAAAAAAAAAGAGACAAGCGGTAGAAAATGGATGGATGGATGGAATAATAAAAATAAGAATGCTTAAAATAAAACAAAATGTTTTCTGATGTTTTTGGAATGCCCGCTTTTAGCTCTAAAATGTGGCCGGGCCTTCATCAGTCTGCTGGCGTCACCTACCAAAGACTTGAAGCAATTTCATATTGCGTAGTATGCGTTTTTTGTAGCATTTTCATCCAAAATCATGTTCATCGATCATTTTGGTGCATAATTGGAATAAATTAGCAAAATACAAAAGGTAGACTGACTGAGTCAAAACCCGGAAAATATAATGTATGTTATGTGTTGTACAAGTTTTAGGCACTTTTTGTCTCAAAGTTTTCAGTTCCTTTTTGGTGCAGACACACGAAGGTCCTGGGTTCGATCCTGGGCTCGGGATTTTTCTGTATGGAGTTTGCATGTTCTCCCCGTGACTGCGTGGGTTCCCTCCTGGGTACTATGGCTTCCTTCCACCTCCAAAGACATGCACCTGGGGATAGATTGATTGGCAACCCTAAATTGGCCCTAGTGTGTGAATGTGAGTGTGAATGTGGTCTGTCTATCTGTGTTGGCGGTAAGACGGTAAGCTGATAATATTGTGTCCTCTTATACCGATGTTTTATTGCTGGAATTTGACCTTAAGTTTAGTTAAACTGTGCTTGAAAAAAATGCTGAAATATAGATAAATACTTTATGCCTCTTCAAGAGGAATTCACATTCTAGCAGTTTTACAAGGATGGGAACATCCTGGGGCAGGCAAGATTGAAAAAAAAAGACTAACACCATATTAAAATGTCACAATAAGCTTAGAAAATCCGCATTAAAGACAAACACCAAAGATATCAAAACACAGACTATGATGTCTAAAATATTATCATCTTTATAATTATGTTTTGCTCGTAATGTTAACAGCTATCATAAACCAGGGGGGGAAAAAACATAACATTAAGTGATCAAAATAATAGTTTTACACTATTTCGTCCACACTGTCTATGCGAGGAAATGGGCTCCAGTTCTCACAACATTATGATGAGGAGTCATTTCAAATCTGACAATGGAAAGGGGGGCGTTCCAAATACAGTTAGTTGGCTTACGCTATTTCAAAAACCAATTGATATTATTAGAAATAACTGGCAGATTAATGTTCAGGAGTAAATAATTCATAAATACAACTTGTTAGTAAAATTTGAATGCTATAGGTCCTTTAAGAAATACTTGAAATAGCATAAGAGTGTCATTCTTCAGGTGCTTTTACATTTGCACCTTTGTCTATCTAGTTATTTTCCCCTGTGGTATTTAAATAGATAACACTGCAGGCTTACCTATTATGGCTTCGTTCAGCATGTCTGCATTCAGCATGTTATCTGGTATGCCATGCCGTCCAAAGGATAATTAGCTGAAGATGGTTAGTTAAAGTACACTTGGTGTAGCTATAGCTGATAGATTTTCCATACAAATAATTATCATTCTTGTGTCAACCACTGACCATCAAGAGGAGAGAGCAGTTTCACAAAGTTAGTTTTCTGAATGCAAATTAACACATTTTAGCAGTGACCCAAAGATAATTGAAGCTGCACGCAACGTTGAATGGGCCCTCGCCTCCCTTGCGTTGTGGGGTTCACGCGAGTCGGCCAGCAGGCATGACTCTGGCGGTCACATCCTTTCCGATGCCCTGATCCACCAACAAACATTTCAGGAAGATAAAAGCATGATAACAGAGTTATGACTGATATAATTTTCCACCACAAGGAGGGCGATTACAGCACCGCAGTAGTCATGTAGTTGCGTCCCACCCAACATCCCGACCCACCATCAATTGTGACCCCGCCTTCTGCCCGAATGCAGCTGGGATAGGCTCCATCAACCCCCGCGACCCTGAGAGAGACAAACGGAAGAAAATGAATGAATGAATGTATAATTTCACTCCATCCCATTTAAAATATTTTTTCATGATCATTCAATATTTGCCTCTAAACCTTTCAAAATACAAAACCCAAAACCAGTGAAGTCGGCACGTTGTGTAAATCGTAAATAAAAAACAGAATACAATGATTTGCAAATCCTTTTCAACCTATATTCAATTGAATAGACTGTAAAGACAAGATACTCAACGTTCCAACTGGTAAACTTTGTTATTTTTTGCAAATATTAGCTGATTCAGAATTTGATGCCTGCAACATGTTTCAAAAAACCGAGCACAAGTTGCAAAAAAGACTGAGAAAGTTGAGGAATGCTCATCAAACACTTATTTGGAACATCCCACAGGAGAACAGGCTAATTGGGAATTGATTGATTGACACTTTTATTAGTAGATTGCACAGTACATATTTCGTACAATTGACCACCAAATGTTAACACCCGAATAAGTTTTTCAACTTGTTTGAGTAGGGGTCCACGTTAATCAATTAATGGTATAAATATATACTATCAGCTTAATACAGTCATCACACAAGTTAATCATCAAAGTATATACATTGAATTATTTACATTATTTACAATCCGGGGGGTGGGAAGTGGAAGGGGTTGGGGCGGGGGGGTTAGGTTTGGTTGATATCAGCACTTCAATCATCAACAATAATATCATCTGAGAAATGGACATTGAAACAGTGTAGGTCTGACTTCGTAGGATATGTACAGCGAGCAGTGAACAACATAGTGGGTGCCATGATTGGGTATAAAAGCAGTTTCCATGAAATGCTCAGTCATTGACAAAAAAGGACGGGGTCCAGGGTCATCATGGAGCAACATATGTTGCCATCCAAGCAACGTCTTTTTCATGCTTATTTCAGCAAGACAATTTTGAGCCACATTCTGCATGTGTTACAACAGCGTGGCTTTGTAGTAAAAGAGTGCGGGTACTAGACTGGCCTGCCTGTAGTCTATACCTGTCTCCCATTGAAAATGTGTGGCGCTTTATGAAGCGTAAAATACGACAATGGAGACCCCGGACTTTTGAACAACTTAAGCTGTACATCTTGCAAGAATGGGAAATAATTCCACCTGAAATGCTTCAAAAATTGGTCTCCTCGGTTCCCAAACATTTACTGAGTGTTGTTAAAAGGAAAGGCCATGTAACACAGTAGTAAAAATGCCCCTGTGCCAACTTTTTTGCAATGTGTTGCTGCCATTAAATTCTAAGTTAATGATTGTTGGCAAAACAATTTTAGTTTCTCAATTCGAACATTAAGTATTTTGTCTTTGCAGTCTATTCAATTGAATATAAGTTGAAAAGGATTTGCAAATCATTGTATTCCGTTTTTATTTACGATTTACACAACCTGCAAACTTCACTGGTTTTGGGTTTTGGACGTCCAAATGTGCACTGATGCAGGTAAATAAACAGTAGCCCAATGGGACCTGAGACCATCGCCTGAAACCCAGAAGTGCCCGTATGTACCTTCAGGTCACGTGATTGCAACCCACCTATAGGGCCCTTGCAGTGCTCTGTATCCCCCATGCTTGCTCTGCTGCTCGGGCCCTAAATATTAGATCATTTAAGAGGTATTTTAAAGCAGTGCCAGCATCACAATAAGTCTGTGAGACTTTAGAGCTGGCATGGTCACTTTGGGTGATGTTTCAGCCCAGTGTCCAGGTGCCGACAGAAATATACAGCTGTAAGCTCGTCTTGGTTTTGATGCCATTTTTTCTTTTTAAAGTACTAGAATACAAGACACGAATACTCACTTGGTCTGTAGCTGTTCCTCACATTCACTCCACGTCGACCTCTTGGACTCCTTGATCTCCCTTCCCTCACTCCTTGGCCCCTGGAGGGTGCCAATGCAGGCTGAAGAGGCTTCCAGGAGGTTTCAAGGGGCCTTTCAATCCTTCATCCAGGTCTTAGTGTTCAAAGACCTCGGCCAGTCATCCAGCTGCACACACACACATACACACACCATTGTGTTGAAATACACATAGCTACTCTGATAAAAAAAAATAAAAAAAACTGAAAGAGAGAAAATGTCAAGAGAGAGAAGGCAGTAGTAGTGAGAAGGACTGGGAGATTATCTGAATTTCAAAATAAGATCAAAAAGAACTCCTGTGAGATGTGGCCTTAGCACCATCAAAATGAGATTAAAAATGTCAAATGAGTACAATTTAGAGAATACCTTTGGAACATTATACGATATTATTTCCTACAAACACACATGCATTGGTTCACACTTTACCTGCCTGATGTGGGCTTTTTCTATGCAGTCTTGCAAGATTTTAACTGCTTTTTCTGTCGGTATAATGTTACAGTGTTGCCGGATTTAACACAGTCCATTACTTTCTTTAAGGGTACCTGCACTGTTTTTAGAATTTTGCCCATCGTTCACAATCATTATGAGGGCCAAGAAGACACTTGTCTTTTTTTTTTTTAGGATTTTAAAGATTATAAAAAATGCATGAAAGATGCGGCTAATGGGAGTCGCCGTTGTAGCCTTCAAAGCCCTCTAAAACATCTTCATCAAAGTTTTACACACACACTGCAAGTACAAACCCCGTTTCCATATGAGTTGGGAAATTGTGTTGGATGTAAATACAAACGGAATACAATGATTTGCAAATCCTTTTCAACCCATATTCAATTGAATGCCCTACAAAGATAAGATATTTGATGTTCAAACTCATAAACTTAATTTTTTTTTTGCAAAAAATAATTAACTTACAATTTCATGGCTGCAACACGTGCCAGAGTAGTTGGGAAAGGGCATGTTCACCACTGTGTTACATCACCTTTTCTTTTAACAACACTAAATAAACGATTGGGGACTGAGGAAACTAATTGTTGAAGCTTTGAAAGTGGAATTATTTCCCATTCTTGTTTTATGTAGAGCTTCAGTCGTTCAACAGTCCAGGGTCTACGCTGTCGTATTTTACGCTTCATAATGCGCCACACATTTTCGATGGGAGACAGGTCTGGACTGCAGGCGGGGCCAGGAAAGTGCCCGCACTCTTTTTTTACGAAGCCACGCTGTTGTAACACATGCTGAATGTGGCTTGGCATTGTCTTGCTGAAATAAGCAGGGGCGTCCATGAAAAAGACGGCGCTTAGATGGCAGCATATGTTGTTCAAAAACCTGTATGTACCTTACAGCATTAATGGTGCCTTCACAGATGTGTAAGTTACCCATGCCTTGGGCACTAATGCACCCCCATACCATCACAGATGCTGGCTTTTGAACTTTGTGTCGATAACAGTCTGGATGGTTCGCTTCCCCTTTGGTCCGGATGACACGATGTCGAATATTTCCAAAAACAATTTGAAATGTGGACTCGTCAGACCACAGAACACTTTTCCACTTTGCATGAGTCCATCTTAGATGATCTCGTGCCCAGAGAAGCCGGCGGCGTTTCTGGATGTTGTTGATAAATGGCTTTCGCTTTGCATAGTAGAGTTTTAACTTGCACTTTCAGATGTAGCGACAAACTGTATTTAGTGACAGTGGTTTTCTGAAGTGTTCCTGAGCCCATGTGGTGATATCCTTTAGAGATTGATGTCGGTTTTTGATACAGTGTCGTCTGAGGGATCAAAGGTCACGGTCATTCAATGTTGGTTTCCGGCCATGCCGCTTACGTGCAGTGATTTCTCCAGATTCTCAGAACCTTTTGATGATATTATGGACCGTAGATGTTGAAATCCATACATTTCTTGCAATTGCACTTGAAGAAACTTTGTTCTTAAACTGTTTGACTATATGCTCACGCAGTTGTGGACAAAGGGGGGTACCTTGCCCCATCATTTCTTGTGAAAGACCGAGCATTTTTTGGGAAGCTGTTTTTATACCCAATCATGGCACCCACCTGTTTCCAATTTGCCTGTTCACCTGTGGGATGTTCCAAATAAGTGTTTGATGAGCATTCCTCAACTTTATCAGTATTTATTGCCACCTTTCCCAACTTCTTTGTGACGTGTTACTGACATGTTATTTGCAAAAAAAAAAAGTTTATCAGTTTGAACATCAAATATGTTGTCTTTGTAGCATATTCAACTGAATATGGGTTGAAAATGATTTGCAAATCATTGTATTCCGTTTATATTTACATCTAACACAATTTCCCAACTCATATGGAAACGGGTTTTGTATATATGTATATAATGTACTAACGTACACGTTCATCGCAATATGTAATATGTACAATATTTACCGTATTTTGATCATGTTAATCAATGCGTCCGACTTCTGGCACCAACTGTGTGCTCCTGCTTCAGGAAACAAACTCGAGTGTGTTGTATTCATGGCAGAATTTATAACAGACAACAACAACGACGACTATTTGTGGACAAACGGGGATTCACAAACGTATATTTTTGAAGCTGAATATACTGAAGATGAACTATTGCTAATAGAAGTGAGCACAAAGAAAGGGTGAGGCGTTGGAGCAGACAGAAGCTGAGGGAATGAGGTGAAAGTGACATTGACGCTATAAATGTGGAACTTGGAGCCAAGCTATTCTGACATAAATAAAGTGTGACATAAATGAAGTGCTTACCCGAATAAACCGGAGAAAAAACGTACCCCAGCTGGTCCAAACAGACTACTGTCCATCAAGTGAGTAACTTTAATATTGCTCATAATACACACAGCATGTCATGCGTGTTATTACAACTACAGTACATACCCTGTCTGGCTGGCTGTGTGCAAACAAAACATGAAATAATAATACTTTACAGCTACTGTAATATAATTGTTCATGTTTTCAGTCAGTACAGACCGATGTCCTATTGCAATGTTGTGCATTATGAACTCAAACGCGTTTTGTGTTGGCGTAGAATATAGCTTATCTACCAAAGCATGTCTGTGTGTTACAACGCTAGAAAAATAGTTCCTCAGGGTTTGCACTTACAATAACAATGTCGCTACAGTTTGGTTAATATACAGGTTACAGAACGTGAATGAAGTATTGGTGGCGGGTTTTTAATTCATTTTAAATGTGATTTAAAGGTAGAATTGGTTGCTCCCATTAACTGCATTGCTAGCCAATTGTAATACATTGCAATGCAAAAAAAACCACAAAACCTGTTGTCTTTTTGTCTCTCATAAAGTTAAAGTTAAAGTACCACTAACAGTCACACACACTCTAGGTGTGGTGAAATTACCCTCTGCATTTGACCCATCCCCTTGTTCCACCCCCTGGGAGGTGAGGGGAGCAGTGAGCAGCAGCGGTGGCCACGCTCGGGAATCATTTTGATGACTTAACCCCCAATTCCAACCCTTGATGCTGAGTGCCAAGCAGGGAGGTAATGGGTCCCATTTTTATAGTCTTTGGTATGAATCGGTCGGGGTTTGAACTCACGACCTATCAATCTTAGGGCGGACACTCTAACCACAAGGCCACTGAGCAGGCTTATGGATTATGAATGATAGGCAAAATTCCCACAAAAGTGCAGTTCCCCTTTCACAACTGTGGATTGGATGGTCCTTTCAGCAAAGGTATCAAGAGCTGGCCAATCAAGCATGAAACACAACAGTTTACCAATGTTCATGGCAGCGATGCGCAGGAGAAGTTTCTGTAGTCGCTTCTCAGAGATCCATCAGTCATATGGGTTTGGACTTTGGGGAAGTGAAGGATAGCTATGTACTGGATGTAGAAAAAAAAACAGTTTGTGTTCGGATTTGTGGATTCACTGTGATGTCTATGAATCTTCAGTTTTGTTTGCAGATGTTTAGATGTCCGTGTCAATGTGTCATGTTAAGAGGTTCCGTGGGCTGACAATGTGTGCATAAGGCTTATCTAGATGTCTTAGTTATTGATTGGGAAACATGGCAGGTAAGAAAGAATGAGTACCTCCTCACGTCCATCCACAGCGTCCCCCACTCTTCATCGCCATCCCTGCACTCGCACCAATCAGCCCTCCTCCTGTGGCTCCGTGTGATATCGATGAGTTAATTTAAAGCACTTTATTGAACCCTTGTTCAGTTTGAAATTGGTAGCACATTAGGTATCTGAAACGCAATGTGGGTAATGTTGTAGTGCCTACCTAGGTGGGATTTAATCGTGATGTATGAGTGTTGCTGGGAAAATAAGATTTCCATTCAATGGCACAAACTTTCATCTATAAAATGTATAAGTAACCATATTCAGCTACATGAGACATACTGTATAACTATTGTAAAAGGGAAAAATTATAATTCATATTTTTATTCACAAAATTGCAGGTTGAAAATACTGTAAAACTAATATATTGTGTATTGGCCACCGTGACACGACACTCTTCATCAGCATCAGGTTTGAATCAGTCACGACTGTTGTGCTCTGAGATGGTCATTTGTCTTGTTTTCCCATGAATGTTGTTCTTGACCAATAATCAATGTGTTTTTGTCAGCAATAGGTGAAATGACTGTCAGCAAGCATTGCATTCAGATTCATATAACCTCTAAAGCAGGGGTCTCACACTCAATTTAACTGGGGGCCGCTGTGCTGTAGTTTGGGTGAGAATGGGCTTCAGAATCACGTCTTAATCACCTGACTTCATTTATTAACTACTTCTACCAGCAGCTATATCTTTGGCCGTAAATCTTTAAAAATGTCAAATTGAATGTGAACATTGTATATTTTAAACCCTGCTGAGTTCTCCAGGAGATAGTTCAAGGCAACATAGCGTGTTTAATGGAAGTTGCTTTTTGTGTTGCTCATTGGGCTGTAATTTGTGTGTTTGTGTGTGTTCTTTCGAGTGTGATTCAAGATTGTCATACTATATGTAACTGATAGCTGCCCAAAAGGGCACTATTACACTGAACTAAGAAGTTAAGTAGAGGCCCACAAAATATTGCCCCCCTCCCCCAGGCAAATAGTTTGAGACCCTTGCTCTTAAGCAATATGTGTAACTTCTTAAAATATATACACACACAATTTTGTAACCACTGCCCTACACACTTATTAAGTGTTTCCTCGGAAACTTAGTTTACAGGCTGTCATTTATTGTGCTTTCATCAAAAACGCTCATTAAGAGGGTAACAAAAAAAAAACCTCATTCAGTTTAGGTAAAAATGTTTTCAAATACTAAACCACATTTTATTTTTTTATTCAACCAAAATCAATTTGTATGTGTTTACGATAGTCCTTGCGTCTAACCTTTTGCATAAACCTATTTTCCGCTTACGCGCAGTGATTTCTCCAGATTCTCTTAACCTTTTGATGATATTACGGACCGTAGATGGTGAAATCCCTAAATACTTTGCAATAGCTAGTTGAGAAATGTTGTTCTTAAACAATTTGCTCACGCATTTGTTCACAAAGTGGTGACCCTCACCCCATCCTTGTTTGTGAATGACTGAGCATTTCATGCAAGCTGCTTTTATACCCAATCATGGCACCCACCTGTTCTCAATTAGCCTGTTCATCTGTGGAATGTTCCAAATAAGAGTTTGATATGCATTCCTCAACTTTCTCAGTCTTTTTTGCCACTTGTGCCAGCTTTTTTGAAACATGTTGCAGGCATCAAATTCCAAATGAACTAATAGTTGCAAAAATAACAAAATGTTCCGGTTCGATCGTTAATTATCTTGTCTTTGCAGACTATTCAATTTATTATAGGTTGAAAGGGATTTGCAAATCATTGTATTTTGTTTTTATTTGCCATTTACACAATGTGCCAACTTCACTGGTTTTGGGTTTTGTAAATTACACAGGCTGTAGAAAGGTATAGTCTAACACTTTATTGGTGACACGCTGAAAAATAGAAACCATCGTACCATCAAATCCAGTTCATAAAAGATTACATGTCGCCTCATCTCAGTGCCAATTACTTTTTTGGTTAATTTCAACACATGTTTATGTGAGAATATCACACAGGAAATGCATGTATACTGCAGTTAGATGAACAAATTAATATGTTTATTTTATGTTATTATTCTATTTTCTAATTTCCATGAGGCACTGCTACACCTGCCTCCCCTGACCTTACCTTTATCCATCATCTACAAGAATAAAAGGCAGCAGTTTGTGTACCATTACACCATCAGGGATATTTCCTCTATAGTCAATCAAATAGATTTAGTCAAGGTTTTATTCATAGTTTCATTCATGCAAACATTTTTATTCTCCATTGAACCCGCAGAAAACAACGAGCACACACCATCAGTCATACCTTGGAGCAGTGGGCAGCTTTTCAGCGCCTGCTGCCTTGCTCAAGGGCAGCTAAGCCTTGGATTTGTACGATGCGATACCACTGCTTGCTCTATATTCCTCTGCGTACATGTTTCTTGGTGTGACCCCTGCATAGGTGCCTTTCACATGCAGTGCACACTGTTTGCGTATCTTTCTGACAGATTCTCCCCCAGTGGCATTAACACTAATGCACTGTTGTCAACCCTTTGCAAAGCCTTAAGATTCTGCAATGAATCAATAACTGGCACAAGTGACCTCAAGGCGTAGATAAAGACAAATGGAGTTATGGAGTTTTTTTTTTTTCTCCAGAAGATTAATGTGGAAATATTTTGTAAGAAATAAAGCTTTAACCATATTTGAAATATGCTAAAAAAATTTTTACAATCTGTGGTCAGCTAGTTGTTTATCTACATTACTCTCTACTTTGAGGGTATATTCATCCATCGATTTTCTACTGCTTGTCCATCTCTGGGTCACACGGGGGTGGGGCAGAAGCCTATGCCAGCTGCATTCGGGCGGTAGGCAGGCAAAACAATGTACAGTTTCAAAAAACTGTTTAATACTTTTGAATGGGTTGGCCGTGGTTCCATTTGCAAATTGGGTGTGAATCCAGATTCAAACATCTTGCAGACAGACTCAAAAAGTGGGTTATAAAAGTGAATGTGGAGCAAAATTCACACAGAACTTACACAAAGTTGGGAGTGGCGTGGCTCGGTTGATAGAGCGGACGTGCCAGCAACTTGAGGGTTCCAGGTTCGATTCCCGCTTCTGTCGTCATAGTCACTGCCGTTGTGTCCTTGGGCAAGACACTTTACTCACCTGCCACCCACACTGGTTTAAATATAGCTTAAAGATGTAGATAATGGGTTTCACTATGTAAAGTAAATTATATAAATACAATTCACTTCACAAAAGCATATCCAATGTGTGTTTTCAATCATGATAGATCCTCTTTAATGTGATCCAACATCACCCCCGCCGAGGAAGTATAAAGGGGATGCAGTGTTTACCATATAATCAATTACTTGAGGCAGATGTTGATAAACAAATGACATTTGCCCCTCCACAAATGCATATTTGCCACTCCCTCGCTCAAAAAATTACAGTGGAACCTTGATTTACGTACCCCTCTAATTGCGAACTTTCTGATTTAAGAACTTTTAGATTGAGGCAAATGTGCCTCTGTGTGCGAACCATGTCTTTGTGTATGGACGCTTCATTTATTCATGTGTTTTGTGTCGCGTTTGCAGCATTTTTGGAAAGGTGGAGCCCTCCATGTCAGTTTCTGTGCAGTACAGTAGACTAATAGTCACTTCTCAGCGCTTTAACATGTGTGCCTTTTCTGTGTTATTTCGCCTTTTGACAAGTTTTGTCCATTGACCTACAACGACAACAGACCAGCGTGGACAGAAGGATGTAATTGCTGCATACTTGCCAACCTTGAGACCTCCGAACTCGGGAGATTGGGGGGGGGGGGGGGGGGTGTTTAAGGTGGGCGGGGTCGGGGTGGGAGGGGCCGGGGGCGTGGTTAAGAGTGAGGAGTATATTTATATCTAGAATTCATTTAAATTCAAGTATTT
Organism: Nerophis lumbriciformis; assembly: GCF_033978685.3. Classification (NCBI taxonomy): domain Eukaryota; kingdom Metazoa; phylum Chordata; class Actinopteri; order Syngnathiformes; family Syngnathidae; genus Nerophis; species Nerophis lumbriciformis. Next base: position 44,803,663 of record NC_084549.2, on the reverse strand, counting down.
CTTATATATATATATATATATATATATATATATATATATATATATATATATATACATACATATATATATATATATATATATATATATATATATATATATATATATATATATATATATATATATATATATATAAAATAATTACTTGACTTTCAGGGAATTCGAGCTATATCAGTGACGTGCGGTGAGGTTTATGGCTGGTGAGGCACTGATTTCCTCACAGTCAGATTTACAAACATATGAACCCTAAAGAGTATCTTATTCACCATTTGATTGGCAGCAGTTAACGAGTTGTGTTTTTAATAGCTCATACCAGCATTCTTCCCTGCTTGGCACTCAGCATCAAGGGTTGGAATTGGGGGTTAAATCACCAAAAATGATTCCCGGGCGCAGCTCCACTGCTGCCCACTGCTCCCCTCACCTCCCAGGGGGTGATCAAGTGATGGGTCAAATGCAGAGGACAAATTTCACCACACCTAGTGTGTGTGTGACAATCATTGCTACTTTAACTTGACTTTAACTTTACACATACAAACTGTAGCACACAAAATAGCACATTTAATAAAAAAAACGTTAGTATGGTCTTACCTTTACTTATAAATGAAGTCCATGTGTCGCTGTTGTGCCGGATAATACAACCCCGCCGTAGAATGCACCCCCTGACGGGAGCATTATATCAATTAAAGCCCACACTTAAAGTTTCCACGTGCAAGATTGAATCTATTTAAAAAAGTTATTTAATAAGAAGCCAAAAAGTGCAAAAAGAATAATGTTCGTGTTGGAGGAGTTGTGAATGAATGAAATATGAAATCCGTGCTGCAGTCTGCAGGTGTACCTAATGTTGTGGCCCAGCAGCGACTGCAGCACGGATTTCATATTTCAGTCATTCACAACTCCTCCAACACCTCTGTTTGCTGAATGTATAGATCATATACAAATCTGACAAATAGGAATGAGTTTGGACAACTACATGCACACATCAAGAAATGCAGTGTACCTCGCATCGAGGATGCCCTCGTACTCTGCCAGCTGTTGCATGAAACTTGCGTTCGGTTGTGTGATGCTCCTCTTTTCCTTGACAAAGTTGTTTGCCTTCTCTAGCGACCAGCCGAACTCTTTCATTGCATAAGCAATGACTGTGGAGGCGGATCGGCTGATACCCATCCGTGCTGCAGTCTGCAGGTGTACCTAATGTCGTGGCCCAGCAGTCATTCACAACTCCTCCAACACGAACATTATTGTTTTTGCACTTTTTGGCTTCTTATTAAATAACTTTTTAAAATAGATTCAATCTTGCACGTGGAAACTTTAAGTGTGGGCTTTAGTTGATATAACACTCCCATCAAGGGGTGCATTCTACGGCGGGCGTGCATTATCCGGCACAACTCTACCACCAGGAGGCGGGATTACTGCGTGCCTCACACAGTGCGTCTTTGCAGCCGTTTTATGATTGCTCAGCACAAGAAATACGTTACACACATACAGTTGTTGACAAAATACACTGTACATTATATACCTCAGCTAACTAAACTATGGAAATGTATAATATAATTCATATAGCAATACGGTCTCACTGCACAGCAGGCCAGCAGTTAGCCGAGTCATTGCGCAGTCCATGGTGAGGCTCAACTCAGTGACGTGCCTCAACTGGCTGCTGACTCACCACAAGTCTCTTCTCAGTATTTGAACGGAAAATGTGAAAATTCAGCAATTTTGAATAAAAAAAATCTAAAACTGGTGAAGTTAAATGGAAAATAACTTTATAGTATAATCACTGGATACATATAACAATTTAATGAATTTTTTTTTCTTTTTACATTTTTTTTCTTTCCATGATGGCACGTGAGGCCCCGCCTCACCTGCCTCCCCTGACTGCACGTCACTGAGGTATATATATATATATATATATATATATATATATATATATATATATATATATATACATACATATTTTATTATATATATATATATACATATATATATATATATATATATATATATATATATATATATATATATATATATATATATATATATATATAAGTATACACATATAAATAAAATAAATACTTCAATTTCAGTGTTCATTTATATACACATATACACACACATAACACTCCTCTATTCTTTGTTGTATTTGAAAGTGCAATGCTTTGCAGCCAGTAGCACAGCCTTTGAAGGAGCGTAGATATTGGCAGTGTAATATTCTGGGTTGGAGTCAATAACCAGGCGAGGCGATGAAGTTACGTCTCTTTACTTCAGAACCGACTCCCACACTTGCCGTCAGGGTGCGCAATACAACGAAAACCGTTGGCCAACCAAAAAGTAACTTTATACCCAACATTCACCAGGAGATGGCAACAAACAACTTAGATCACATCGCATCTGTGAAATTTAATTTGCAGGGAAGGAGTGAGTTTAGGGTTGAATTGTCCATCCTCGTTCTATTCTCTGTCACTCGTCGTCGCCATGACTGTCTCTTCTTCGTTCTTCGTCTCCTTCTTGTTGTGTGTGCAGTTGTGCACTCGCCAAAAGCCGTAGATGTTATAACGTGACTGGTTATGCTGTTTATATGAAGGAAAAGCGGAAGTGACGACAGGCTGTCCTCGCTCAGGTCCGCACGGACCTGGAGGGGACATGCCTTTAAGTCCGGCTGGAAATCGGGAAAAATTCGGGAGAATGATTGTCCCGGGAGATTTTCGGGAGAGGCACTGAAATTCGGGAGTCTCCCGGAAAATTCGGGAGGGTTGGCAAGTATGAATTACTGTGGAGTTAAAAAAAAAAAAGACTATTTGTGAGGAGTACATTAATGGCACTCGCAAAAATGTAAGAATTGACGAAGCAGGCTTCGTACCACAGCAAGTTTTACTTGTAATGACACCAGACTTTTCTGGGAAAAGATGCCAAATCAGACCTATTTCACAGCAAAGGAGAAGACTACCTTTCGTTCAGCAGTGCCTCTTCCAAGAGGATACAAACAAACCCTCTCTACCACCTCCTTTGTCTTCAGCACATCCTTTGCTGATGTTAATGTAAGTGGATTTTACTTTTTTAAATGTTTATTTTTGTAGCAATATGGTTGTTATAGTCAGTTGTTAAAGTGATTTCTGATCGTTGGTGAGGGCACCAAAAGGTACTTCTGTGTGTGCGTCTGTTGTCAGAGCGGCGCCTACAGGACAGCAACTTGTCGTTGTTGTTTTGACTTGTTATTAGATAGAAAGTTGATATATCACCACCTTGTTATGTTTTTTTTCATGTACGGTACTTTACAATGCTTTATATTGTCTTTTAAGTGTACAAACCTTCTCTAAATATGGATTTTTATCGAGGTAGGTAATGGGAAGTCAACTGTTCTGCCTGAAGTTTCAGGTTTCAGGGCAAATCACGACTGAGACAGCCCACACAAAAGTGTCTTATTTGCTAACAATGGATGCTGATGCGTCATCCATGTTGTTACTACTTGATCCGAGCGCTGTTTTCGATGCCGTCGATTATAACATTCTAATAGAACGTATTAAAACACGTATTGGTACGTTAGACTTAGCCTTTTCTTGGTTTAACTCCTATCTTACTGACAGGATGCAGTGTGTCTCCCGTAACAATGTGACCTCTTAGTAAGTTAAAGTAACGTGCAGAGTTCCCCAGGGTTTGGTTCTTGGCCCTGCACTCTTCAGCATCTACCTGTATATGCTGCCTCTAGGTGACATCATATGCAAATACGGTGTTAGCTTTCACAGTTAAGCTGATGACACCCAAGTCTACATGCCCCTAAAGCTGACCAACACGCCAGATTGTAGTCAGCTGGAGACGTGTCTAAATGAAATTAAACAATGGCGGTCCAGCAACTTTTTGCATTTTAATGCTAAGAAAACGGAAATGTTGATTATCGGTCCTGCTAGACACCGACATTATATATTTAATAATACCACCTTAACATTTGACAACCAAACAATTAGCCGCAGCGACCCAGTAAAGAATATGGGTATTATCTTCGACCCAACTCTCTCGTTTGAGTCACAGATTAAGAGTGTTACTAAAACAGCCTTCTTTCATCTCCGTAATATCGCTAAAATTTGTCCCATTTTGTCCACCACGGACACAGGAGATCATTATTCATGCATTTGTTAAGTCTCGTCTCGATTACTGTAACGTATTATTTTCGGGCCTCCTTATGTCTACAATTAAAAGATTACAGTTGGTACAAAATACGGCTGCTGGACTTTTGACAAGAACAAGTTTCATCATATTTTGCCTATACTGGCTCACCTGCACTGGCTTCCTGTGCACTTAAGATGTGACTTTAAGGTGTTACTACTTACGTATAAAATATTAAATGGTCTCGCTCCATCCTATCTTGCTGATTGTATTGTACCATATGTCCTGGCCATAAATCTGCGTTCAAAGAACTCAGGCTTATTAGTGATTCCCAGAGCCCAAAAAAAGTCTGCTGGCTTTAGAGTGTTTTCTATTCGGGCTCCAGTACTATGGAATTCCCTCCCAGTAACAGTTAGAGATGCTACCTCAGTAGAAGCATTTAAGTCCCATTTAAAAATTCATTTGTATACTCTAGCCTTTAAATAGACCCCTTTTTAGGCCAGTTGATCTGCTGTCTCTCTTTTCTGCTCTGCCCCCCTCTCCTGCTTGGAGAGGTTATCAGGTGACCACGGATCAGCCTCTATGGATGAGCCCGCTAGCTGTTTAAAGTCGGAACCCAGAATGGACCACTCCTCTTTGCATCAGTTGGTGACGTCTCTGCGCTGCTGACTTGTCTCCATTCAAGATGATCCTCTGCTGGTCTCCCAATGGACTGGACTTGCACATGAAGTCGGGACCCGGGGTGACCACTTCTTATGTATCAGTCGGTGACGTCTCTGTGCCCCGACGTGTCTGCATGCAAGAGAATCCCCTGCTGGCCCGATGAACTGGACTCTCCCAATATTACCTGTATCCCCTCGGCATCCATTGCACCGGTCACCCAGGGAAGATCCCCACATCTGTAGTCCCTTCCAAGGTTTTTCGTTGTTCCCATTGGGTTGAGTTTTTTCTTGCCCTGATGTGGAATCTGAGCCGATGTCGTTGAGGTTTGTGCAGCCCTTTGAGACATTTGTGATTAAAGGCTATATAAGTAAACTTTGATAGATTGTTTTATTCACATATCACAACAACAGCCATCTTAACTGTTACCTTGTGACTTTGAATATTTTTGACATTTGTTGAACAGTCTGAGAGAAGTAATTATAAGTAAGTATAGCGTCACCTTCTACATGTTACATTTTCTTCCGTGTTGGTTTCTGCAGGGTCACTTTTGGACATCATGTCGCCATATAAATGGCAAGCATTCTCTCAAATGATAGCCTCGGAAATGCTATCGCCGGCTCGTTGTTTCTCATTTTAAGACACTAGCGACAACTTTTCCACCTTCCCTTGCACGTTCTTTCTATCCTTACGAAGTTATTTAACTCCTTCAGCAAAGTCAGCAACCATATAAACATCCCTTTTGATAATAGTTACAATTGTGGACTTTTTTTTTGTTATATATGTGAGCCAATCTATGTTCCGTTGGCGGCACCACTAGGCTAGGACACCGAGCAAAACATGAACAGGATGTGACGTCGGGGGTGTTGTTTTACAGAAAGTCTTCTCATCAAAATGGCTGCTCCCATAGTGGTTCTAGCGGGACAATAAAATGAATAAATAAATGAAAAAAATATTGAAGTGACCGTACACCGAGACATTGCTCGCATACAGAGGCATATTTGGCTCAATCTCAACGTTGGTAGACCGAAAAGAACGTAAATAGAGGAGTTTGTGAATCGAGGTTCCAATGTTTTCCGACTTAAGGCATGAAAATGCACACCATAATCACATCTTTTTTTTCAGGTTCCATGTACACAGTAACATTCTAATCCGAATGATGATCAGATTAAATAAATGTTGTCCATGTCCAAATGGCAAATCCCAACTCAATGTTCCTCAAGGACGTAACACAAAACGAAATTGTTAAAATCGTGAATAATTGCAAACTAAGACATCAATTGATTGTAATGGAATTGATATAGAAATGATAAAAATTGTTATTGAAGAGATTTCGGAACCATTAATGTATCAGTAATCTATCGGGCAAATTCCCAAATTAAATGATGATAGCAAAAGTTGTACCGATTTATAAGTCTGGAGACAAACACCAGTTTACAAATTACAGACCTGTTTCTTTACTTTCAGAATGTTCTAAAACTATTTAATAACAGATTGGACAAAGTCATCAATATAGAACACTCACGGACAACCAATACAGATACAGAGCTAACATTTCAACCGCGATGGCAATAATCGAGATAACTGAAGAGAATACCAATGCAACAGATGGTAAACAGTGTGCAGCTGCAGTGTTTATGGCTCTCACTAAAGCATTTGACACAATGAATCATGATATTTTAATCAAAAAACTGTAACAATATGGCATCAGGGGGCTGGTGTTGAACTAGGTAAGAAGCTACTAAACCAACAGGAAGCAATACGTGAAGATAGGCGAACGAACACACATCCACGGTGCTAAATATATATTGTGGCGCAACCCAGGGACCAAAATTGTTCCATCTCTATATAAATGACGTTTGTAAAGTTACAAAAGACTTAAAGTTAGTACTATTTGCAGAAGATACGACTGTGTTTTGTTTAGGAGAGAACACACAGAAGATAATATATATATAACAGAACAAATTAACAAATTAAAAACATGGTTTGACAAAAACAGACTATCCTTGAACCTTATTAAATCTAAAATAATGCTATTCGGTAACAGAAGAGAAGGACAAACACACATACGAAATACAATTTTTTGCAATAATAAAATGTAACAAAAGGCAAAAACTTGACAGGAGACAAAAAAATAATAAATTGGGCAAACCAGAAACTGGGTAGATGATGGTCCGTTTAGGCAGAGTAATCCCAAACTGGAGGAGATCCTGAAGCTTCAGATGTAAGCATTCTGAAAGTAGATACCATCGCCTTCCAGCTTCTGCTACTCGGCTTAAATAGTCAGTACTGCTGATTTATTTCAGCTGTGCCCAATTTGCTGCTGTTAGTGCCACGCCCAACTGCAGAGGAGCGAAAAGAAAAAGTGAGCACATAAGAACACCATGGTAGCAGGAGAATGCATTATATTTTATGTATTAATAGATGATAAAATGGACTGGAAATCTCATTAAAATTTACAACATAAAGTGGCAAGAAATAATAAAAATAAAATAAAATAATAAATAAAAGCAAAATATGTATTGGACAAAGTGTCACTCTATATTCTCTATTGTTAACGGGAAATAACTACGTAAGTACACTTCAGTCACTAACCGTGTTACACAAAAAGTCAGTTGGAATAATACATAATGTTGGATGTCGGAAACATACAAACCCTTTATTTAATGAATGATAAATACTGAAATTCAACAATGTAATGAATTTGCAGAAGTTAAAGGTGAACTGCAATTATTTTGGAATTGTGCCTATATTCACAATCAATATGAAAGACATGACGAGGGATGGATTTTTTTAATGCATTCTAAATATTAAATATATGTGATCAAAAGTCAGCTTAAAATGGAGCCTATGGGAGCCGTTCAATTCTGCCTATAGAGCCTTTAAAAACATCCAAACACATCCATTAGGGTTTTATATACATGATGATCATTGTAAGCATACGGCGGGGCATTCATTTAAAAAATGCATCAGGTTTTTTTTTTTCATTACTGATTTCTGCTCACTGCAGACTTTATGAGAGACAACAAACATAATTAAACATCACTTACTGTACAATGTCTGTTCTCATTAAGATCCCTACTGCTCAGATGTTCATGTATTCCCATTTAGATGAAAAATGTCTCATAATCCTTGCAAAGAAACAAGTGCTTTTTGTGTCATTCTCGCTAATTCCAGGTCCTATATGGCTGTCAGCGTGTCCCAACTTGTTGGATTATATCATCAGCCGCCTTTTGTCCAGGTGAGAGGCATGATTTATGAATTACAATAAACTTACAGGAAACAGGGAAACAAGAAGCAGATGATCAGTCGATGATGTAAACATCGGCACACAGGAAGTGATCACTGTGCCGCTATAAATAGTTTGTCTGCGCGAGTGCTTATAATATTAATATCACTAATAATTGATTAATATTCAAGTCATGAAATGTATATAGAGTATTGTTGAATGGTTATTTATCGGATATCATGGGCGGAATAATGTAAGCAGACTTTTTTTTACGTTCATTTTAAAATTTAGAATGCATTAAAAAAAAAATCCATCCGTCATCATGTCTTTCATAAAGACTGTGAAAGATAGGCAAAATGTGCCTGTGCCTGTTACTACATTATATACATACTGTATTTTCCGGACTATAAAGTTATTGTTTCCGATTGAGGAGACGCTGCTCTGTTATTGATTTAAGTAAAGTGTGAATGTCATTAAAACAGTTAGCTCCATCTTTTGACACTTCTTCCACTCCCGTCCTTGCACGCTACACCGCTACGACAAAGATGACGGGGAGAAGACGCTGCCGAAGGTGAGCCACGTAAATACGACCGCCCACAAAACGGCGCACCCGGTAGCGACTGTCAGAAAGCGGCTTGAAGATAATCTGTAAAACATAATCTATGCAACATTTTGACCAAAGAAACTCCATTGCATGTTATGTAGACCACAAGGAAGTGTTTTCAATTTAGAAAAAAAAAAAAAAAGACTCCTATAATAAGGCGCCCTATAATCTGCCTTATATATGAAAAAAGATCGAATATAGACCATTCATCAGTTGTGCGCTTTATAGTCCGGTGTGCCTTATGGTCCGAAAAATAAGGTCCTTAGAGCATTTATATTAAGAGTTTTTTTGATGGTTTTATTGGCAAAACAGGTTAATCCTCATTACTTACATTGTTAGTCGCTTCTTGCTAGCAGTTTCTTTCTATTTACAACACACATAAAAAAGACAGACATGGGTGTTCTAGTCTCACATAGGGATTGTGAGTTATACAGTTCTAAAAAAGTGCCCCTTGTAGATATTTGGTTAAAAAAGTGAAACTTCCATTGACAACGGTGGTAGTCAATTTCACGTTGTAGCTTTGTCTGATCCTGACACGAGTCTAAGTGTTGGAACCATTGCTGGTTCAAACTCCAACAACCATTTTTGTACATTTTACTAAATATAACCTAACTGTTACATGCTGTGTTCTGTCACACCGCCTGTTTGTTTGGCCCTTTCTTCTCCGATCTCACCCTCTTTCTCTCGATGTTCTCAGGCGGGCTGAAGGCGTGTCGCAGAGACGCACCTGAGGCTGATTGTCTCATCAGCCTCTTAAGCGGATTGCTTGCAGCTGGGAGACGGCATTTCTTTTGTCTGTCATCCACGCTGCTTGCAGATGTTTTCTGTGCCATCACCCCGAGTTTGCTTGCTGCCAGGTTTTTGCACTTTTTGTTGCTATTTGACAGATGAAAGACTTCATAAAACGTTCTCTCTACCTTTGCATCTGGGGTTCACGCATGTAACGGAAACTAACACTAACTGCATTACGGTTGTAGTTTTCTTTTCCCTGAACAAAGTGCCATGACCTAAAGTTACATTGCTCGGCACGAGAAGCACAGCAACAGGGCCAAAGGGGGAAATAAGTTCTCAACTTAAATTTCGAGTTCACATTTATACCACATTCCAAATTTTAAATCCAATAGTTGTTCAAATGTTCCTAAATACCCTTGAAATTATCCGATGAAAAGGTCAAAAGTCAATTGATTCCGTAATAAAGTACTTAGAGTAGACACATTTTCCTCTTTTTTTTTTCTGCCATCCCTTTTCACGGCTGCTTGGGCTCTTAACAGGAACCTGTTTGTGTTTTGTAGTGTCATGCTTGACTTCCTCCTCCCCCTCACTAACCGCTGTCTTGTCGCTTCTGCCCAAGTGGCTCCCTTTTGAATGCACAACTCGGTTGAACAATTAATTATTTTAATGATAGGCTGGTTCTCAGTGGTGCTTTACACACGAAAACAGAGAAAGTGAAAATAGCACTGATACAGATAGCTCATCATATAATCCTGTGGAGTGGAGCATGTAGGCAAGCTATTAAGCCCCGTTTACACCTCACACCAAATCTGATTTTTTTGCCCTAAAGTCACACCGGTCGGATGTTTTTTGCCAGTCTAAACGTTCCAAAAGTGCTTTAAACCTGATCTTTTCGCATTAGATTTGGGCCACATCAGGAGGTAGTTCGAATCCGAACACAATCTAATCTTTTCAAATGTGACTGCAGTCTAAACAGAAATGCGCTATCTTTTTGAGAGCTACGTCATTTGTGCACGTAGGAAAAGATGTGGCCTGCTAGTATTTTTTCGACGGCCGAATTTTCGGTGCACCACTAGTCAATAGTGCGCAGATAATATGCTGTGTATACAGTCGCGATCAAAAGTTTACATACACTTGTAAAGAACATAATGTCATGGCTGTCTTGAGTTTCCAATCATTTCTACAACTCTTATTTTTTTGTGATAGAGTGATTGGAGCGCATATTTGTTGGTCACAAAAAACATTCATGAAGTTTGGTTCTTTTATGAATTTATTATGGGTCTACTGAAAATGTGACCAAATCTGCTGGGTCAAAAGTATACATACAGCAATGTTAATATTTGGTTACATGTCCCTTGGCAAGTTTCACTGCAATAAGGCACCTTTGGTAGCCATCCACAAACTTCTGGCAAGCTTCTGGTTGAATTTGTGACCACTCCTTTTGACAAAATAGGTGCAGTTCAGCTAAATTTTTTGGTTTTATGACATGGACATGTTTCTTCAGCATTGTCCACAGTACTTTGGGAATGCCATTCTAAAACCTTAATTCTAGCCTGATTTAGCCATTCCTTTACCACTTTTGATGTGTGTTTGGGGTCATTGTCCTGTTGGAATACCCAACTGCGCCCAAAACCCAACCACCGGGCTAATGATTTTAAGGTTGTCCTGAAGAATTTGGAGGTAATCCTCCTTTTTCATTGTCCCATTTACTCTCTGTAAAACATCAGTTCCATTGGCAGCAAAAAAACAGGCCCAGAGTATAATACTACCACCACCATGCTTGGCGGTAGGCATGCTGTTCCTGGGATTAAAGGCTTTTCTCCACCCAAACATATTGCTGGGTATTTTGGCCAAACAGCTCAATTATTGTTTCATCTGACCACAGAACTTTCCTCCAGAAGGTCTTATCATTGTCCATGTGATGTCAGATGAAACAAACAGTTTTTGGTAACAAACAAGTGTGTGCTCTAATCTCTCTATCACAAAAAAATAGAAGTTGTAGAAATGATTGGAAACTCAGGACAGCCATGACATTGTGCATGTAAACTTTTGATCGCGACTGTATATACATACATACATACACACACACATATATATATATATATACATACATACATACATACATACATGCATGCATGCATGCATACATACATACATACATACATATATATATATATAATATAATTTGTATGTATGTATGTATGTATGGAGATGTGATGCTACAGAAGACTCATGGGTATCTCCTACACCCAACATGTCACAAACAAAGAAGTCCGGCAAAAGATCAGCCAAGCCATCGGCCCACATGATGACCTGCTCACCACTACTTTTGGTTTGTTCTGTGTCGTGTTTGTGTCTCCTCTCAATTGCTCTGTTTATTGCAGTTCTGAGTGTTGCTGGGTCGGGTTTGGTTTTGGAATTGGATTGCATTGTTATGGTATTGCTGTGTATTGTTTTGTTGGATTGATTAATTAAAAAAAAAAAAGAATTGATTCTGAATCGCACAACGTGAGAATCGCGATTCAAATTCGAATCGATTTGTTCCCACACCCCTAATATATATATATATATATATATATATATATATATATATATATATATATATATATATATATATATATATATATATATATATATATATGTGTGTGTGTGTGTGTGTGTATATGTGTATATATGTATGTATGTATTTATGTATATAATGGCTGTCAAACAATTAAAACATTTAATTGCAGTTTGTTCATAGTTAACTCAAAATTAATCGCGATCAATCACAGATAGATATCACAACTGTGCTGTCCATTTATTGTGTTGTGGGGCACTAAGAGTTCTCATCAACAGATTGGGGATTGGTTGATAGGCCAGACCACATATATTGGGACACTTCCGGGTGAAAGTGGTTGTTCAAGGAAGTCTGATAATAAACTCATCGGCTTAGAACTACTGCTCTCTCGCCTCATTATCTCGACTCCCACATTGGTGACCCTGACGTTTATTGGACATGTTTAACGCTGCTGTTCCCGTTATGCCTGACGGCTCTGCTCCATTACAACAGCCAGGAGCGGCTCCTGTTGTGTTTGCTGCTATGGTGAAACTCCCAGAGTTCTGGCAGCACGATTCTGAGCCTTGTTTCTAGTATGTGAAAGCCCAGTTTCGGCTTTGAGGGATTACAACAGATGAGGTACTACCATGTTGTTTCTGCTCTGGACGTAACGCGGCGAGTAATGGGCGTGCTGAGGGATCCTCCGGTTGCAGACATGTACGGCGCGTTAAAGACTTTATTGCTGCGGCTGTAGCGAGGCACTAAGTGTTCTCATCACCAGATTGAGGATTGGTTGATAGGCTGGATGTGACCACATATTTAGGGATACACTTCCGGGTGAAAGTGGTTGTTCAAGGAAATCTGATAATAAACTCACAGGCTCAGAACTACTGCTCTCTCGCCTCATTATCTCGACTCCCACAATATTTGGTTTTCTTAGACTTCAGAGTTTCATTTACAAGTATGGACATTGCATGCAGTTGCAATTCCTAGATGTAAGATGGCAGTAGTATATGGATTATTATTATTATTATTATTGAATCTGCCAGTCTAGCCTTATGTTGATTCCTACAAAGTGTCTGTACTGTAAGTATTGTATTTATTACACACGTTCTGTTTTTTTCAAGCATGCATTTAGTTTTCATTTCCAAATTTAGAAGTGTGGAAATTGCCATGTAAAATCGCTAATGCTAATTAGCATGAATATGGCATTAGCATGGAGGTTTCGCATTTTGGAAAAGTAGAGCTTTACTGTTTGTTTGAGTGCCTTCAATCATGATACTTGCTTTGTTGGCATAGAAAATTGTAACCTTACCTAGAGGCAGTGGCGGGCCGTGTGTTTCTCACCTAGGCCTTCAGCGATGTCCTACTTAGTCCGACTTCACCTCTCAATATATACTATACAGAAAACACACTTGCACACTACTGTGTGCCGCATTGACCACCTCAACAGTGTACAAAAAGGGTCTATTTTTCAGTGCATTTAAAGGCCTACTGAAACCCACTACTACCGACCACGCAGTCTGATAGTTTATATATCAATGATGAAATCTTAACATTGCAACACATGCCAATACGGCCGGGTTAGTTTACTATAGTGCAATTTTAAATTTCGCGCGACATATCCTGCTGAAAACGTCTCGGTATAATGACGTCAACGCGTGACGTCGCGGATTGTAGAAGACATTTTGGGACAGCATGGTGGCCAACTATTAAGTCGTCTGTTTTCATCGCAAAATTCCACAGTATTCTGGACATCTGTGTTGGTGAATCTTTTGCAATTTGTTCAATGAACAATGGAGACAGCAAAGAAGAAAGCTGTAGGAGGGAAGCGGTGTATTGCGGCCGACTTCAGCAACACAAACACGGCCGGTGTTTCATTGTTTACATTCCCGAAAGATGACAGTCAATCTTTACCATTGGCCTGTGGAGAACTGAGACAACAGAGACTCTTACCAGGAGGACTTTGAGTTGGATACGCAGACACGGTACCGTGAGTACGCTTCCAAACATTTGATCGCTTTCCCGTACGTGCGTGCCGCTATGTGCATGTCACGTACGTAACTTTGGGGACTTTGGGGAAATATATGTGCTGTATGAACTTTGGGGAGGTGAACGGTACTTTGGGCTGTGGGATTGAGTGTGTTGTGCAGGTGTTTGTATTGGCGGGTTATATGGACAGGAGGGGGGAGGTGTTTGTTATGCAGGATTAATTTGTGGCATATTAAATATAAGCCTGGTTGCGTTGTGGCTAATAGAGTATATATATGTCTTGTGTTTATTTACTGTTTTAGTCATTCCCAGCTGAATATCAGGTCCCACCCACCTCTCACAGCATCTTTCCCATCTGAATCGCTCCCACTGCCCTCTAGTCCTTCACTCTCACTTTCCTCATCCACAAATCTTTCATCCTCGCTCAAATTAATGTGGAAATCGTCGCTTTCTCGGTCCGAATCGCTCTCGCTGCTGGTGGCCATGATTGTAAACAATGTGCAGATGTGAGGAGCTCCACAACCTGTGACGTCACGCTACTCGTCTGCTACTTCCGGTACAGGCAAGGCTTTTTTATCAGCGACCAAAAGTTCCGAACTTTATCGTCGATGTTCTCTACTAAATCCTTTCAGCAAAAATATGGCAATATCGCGAAATGATCAAGTATGACACATAGAATGGACCTGCTATCCCCGTTTAAATAAATAAATCGCATTTCAGTAGGCCTTTAACATTCAATAAACCCGCTTCAGCAATTAAAAGATATCTTACGTGGTACTGTCAAAATTAAAAGAATTGCATAAAACAAATGAAACATGAAAAAATAAAGAAATAAACATTTGAACTCACAATTTGTAACACCCATTCGACGCCGTATAAGCCAGTGATTGCCTGCCAAAAATTGATTTCCTTTGCGGAAGCGCGCACCGCTCTCTAAACCTGCATTGTTTGGCTTCGTCTGTCCACAGAGGATTACTAGGTGCAAGACAAACACTTTATCTTCCTGGTTTTTGTACCGGTGAGTTTTCTGTGGCTTTCCATGGCTCGTATGGTTCCGGAGCCACTTCCTGTTTTTGCAACTTGTGATTCGATATTCACTTGGATCTCCCAAGTGAGTATCCAATCACAGCGTTAGGCCAGCTAGAAGGCCTCACTGAAAACAACTGGTGATCTGATTGGCTATCGTAATTGTCTATCAAAGACGCCCGCATTGTTGATTCTGAAGGCCCCCGGCAGATTTCATACAGCATGGCAACATAAGCTAGCTGAATCCTGATTGAATACAAACTCTAAACTAAAAACAACAGCATTGAAATGAGCATAGTATGACATGAAGAGAATATTAATACTTTTAGATATTTAGGGAAAGTAAATTAAAAAATAATTGTATCTTTAAATATGCCCATTTGCAGCTGAGATAGGCTCCAGCAACCCCTGCGATTTCTGGTTATTTTAGGCCTGACGGCACACCACTGCCTTGAGGCAGTTTGGCTGAGTCTGCTCTCAGTGCTGCTTGAGTGTTTGTTTCCCCACCAAGTGTTTGAGACGGTGCATAGCCTGCAACCAGATGTGACGTCACGATAACAAAGGGATGGCAATTTTTTTTGATCCCTTTTTATTTTATGTGAATCGATATCCTGTACAATTCGGTCGGTACCTATTAAAGAATCCCTACAAGTGGTCCACTGCTGTGAGTTTCAGCATTAAAATGTACTTTTTACCTGCACATCGCCTGCTGTCCGTGCATTTGGGGCCATGCCACCAGCCCATCATGCGCCACGGTGACATTTGCAACACATCAATACATATTCAGTTTCACTCCTCCTTACCCATTTCTTTATTGTTCATTTCCAGAAAAAGAGGGCGCTATGCCCCTTCCTGTGCTCCATCGTGTCCCTTTTCCTTGACTTGCGAACAGCAAGGTGCCAATGGTAGTAGAGAGAGGAAAGAGAGACGGTGGCGAACATAATGTTCGACACAAAATAATGTGAAAAGGTGTCACGTTAAAGCATGTTGTCATTGTCAACGCTTGAGCACCAGGCAGGCAGGCAGTCCCCTCGGCTTCAACAAGATAGATGCTCAGGGTTCAATTTGCATATGCTATTCATGGCATGGCCACACCATCTCGCCCTCTCTCACTCTTTTTTTTTTATTGTTTTTAATCAGAGGGGAATGTCAACAAAATAAATGACGTTGCGCGGCGAAGTGAAATTTTTATCACATCAGTGGTGGTTGGTCGGGTGTGGAGCTGAGGAGGAGATGATGCCTCGCTCCGCACCCCCTGATTCGCCACTTCCCCACCACATGCCCTCCTCTTCCATTCATCACAGGCCATATTGAGGGAGTGAAATTCTGTGGCGGTGCCGGTAATCAATGGAAGGGCTCCATATGGTGGGGATCAAAGGTGTCACATAGTGTGTGGTTCTGCTTTATTGCCAGCCAGCACTGTTAATTGGACAACAAGATCAGAGGCAATATTAAAATCCAATTAAATTGATATGAACAGATTGCCAAGTGATGTACGCTAATGTATAATTGAGTATCAAGCAAATGCGAGTGGCCCATCTCGAGTGCCGAGCTGCTGAATAAATGATGGCCTCGCCGTAGAGGACGGAAACAAGTTTGCACATTAGCCCCCCCCCCCTCCTGCCCTACCCTTCTCAATCCCCTTCTTTGCTCTCTGAGCCCTCAAATATGGAGGGACACAGAATATTTGTGCCTTTTTTTTGTTTCTTGAGTGTAGAGTTTGTGCACGCCTGACGGTGCAAGGGCACGGAAGGAAGGTGGTCACATGTGCACGCAGTAGTGTCATCCTGCATATCTGAAGGGAGAAGAATGCTGTTTTAACAGTAACATTCCATCACAAGCACACGGCCCTCATTTCTGTGTAATCCAATCCAAATTATTTATGGGCTATTTATTTGATTCCGGGTGCGAGGGAAAAAGTGCATGTGTTGGTGGTTGGACTAATCAAGCATAAACAACAGTGCTTTTCCCCCCAGAGAGTCTGTGTTATGGAGTGTTCCTTTAGAAAAAGAAATAAATAGGCAGATAGACATGGATGCTCTGACACTATTTAACAGATCAGCGAGGCTCACTCCAAGGTGACATTTCGTGATAAGGGGTAGTCTTGGACTGCAGCCCAAAATAATCCGAAGTTCATCACAACTCATTCATTTATTAATTGAATATTTTTCGCCTTGATTTAATGCGTTGCACTGCTGTGCTAATTTGTGTCATTGGTAGGGTGATAAGGAGATTTACATTTCAAATTTTAATGATATTTTGGCTCTACTGATCCCCCTCCATTTTGGGGGGCTAATTATTTATATCTGTTGTTTTGGTTGAGGTCCAGCATATGTGTCGTAGCCCCCTGCCTCCCCGCTTTTCTTGCATTAAACTGGCTTCCTTAATTAAGCGGGCACGGGGCTCATTAGCTTCCAAGGAAAGGGGGTGGCATGATGCACCCATCTCTATTTCCGCAGGCAATGCCCGGACAGTGCCTGGGGAGCAGGTGCTGACAAGGTCGCAGTGGCAGTGTGCCATCTGGACCGAGGCTTGGGCCCTAGCTCTTTGTCGCTGTAGTTGTGGCTAATGCCATCCACCAATAACCCTGATTCAAAGACATCAAAACCGCGCTTCGGCTCTTAAGAGATCTGTGGACTTAACAACTGCTAAAACAAAGGCACAATAATTGGTTTTGGCGCAATCTGTCCTTCGTTTGCCACTCAAGGAGCTTTTGTGGTTAATAAGTGAGTTTAGAACAGAAGGCACATTGAAGGTTTTCTTCAATTAAGCATGATGCACCTCCATTTGCATGACATAGATGTGCACATAAACACACATGGGTTACAACAATGGGGAGTTATGCCCCAGTAGTGACTGAATGTAAATTTTAAAGGTGGGAGTAAATAAAATGTTCCTTTCAATTTCAAGGACACGTTCCTTTTACTTTGTGACGCGGAATACCTTACTAACCCTCATTTATTCTGTTTTCATCAATTCTATATTGAATAAAGTTTATCTGTGAGGAAATAGCTATTGCATGAATTTATGGCACAAACAATACATTACATTTGACACTTTGCAGTTTAGAACATTACTGAAATTATTTATTTGTGTCTTGATATATAATATAGCACTTAATAGATACAAAATAATTAGGGATGTCCAATAATGGCTTTTTGCCGATATCCGATATTGTCCAACTCTTTAATTACCGATTCCGATATCAACCGAAACCGATATCAACCGATATATACAGTCGTGGAATTAACACATTATTATGCCTAATTTGGACAACCAGGTATGGTGAAAGTAAGGTACTTTAAAAAAATAAAATAAAAAATAAAATAAGATAAATAAATTAAAAATATATTCTTGAATAAAAAAGAAAGCATAACAATATAAAAACAGTTACATTGAAACTAGTAATTAATGAAAATTTGTAAAATTAACTGTTAAAGGTTAGTACTATTAGTGGACCAGCAGCACTCACAATCATGTGTGCTTACGGACTGTATCCCTTGCAGACTGTATTGATATATATTGATATATAATGTAGGAACCAGAATATTAATAACAGAAATAAACAACCCTTTTGTGTGAATGAGTGTAAATGGGGGAGGGAGGTTTTTTGGGTTGGTGCCCTAATTGTAAGTGTATCTGGTGTTTTTTATGTTGATTTAATAAAAAAAATAAAAAATAAAAATAAAAAAACGATACTGAGGATAAAAAAAACGATACCGATAATTTCTGATATTACATTTTAACGCATTTATCGGCCGATAATATCGGCAGGCCGATATTATCGGACATCTCTGAAAATAATGCATCTGTGACATTCATCAAACAATATGCTTTTTACCCTCAGGGGACAAAGACTGACTTTTTTTGCTGTATTTTTGGCCATAAGTGTGTGAATGCTGAAATCAAACGTGTTTTTCTACACCACTTTGCACTGTTTAATATTTAAACTTTTTTTTGTCCTCAAACTCTTCCCACAGTTGTCATCCGATTTCAGACGCTCCAACATCAAATCGTTCAGCTCATTCAGGACTTCTTCAATAAAATGCTCATATTTTCCATAATTCATCATTTTATGCTACACTTTTCCTACTGAAATGAATGGGACTGAATCTGGATGCACGAAAATCCAGGTTCAAATCTCATTTTTGACCAATATTAATATATATCTTAATATGAAAATTCTGACAAGCATTCATATTTTTTTGTGTTACTCAATTATACATGAGTTTTTTCATGTTAGATTTTAAAACTTTAATGTCTCAATTGTTTTACCGGTGTATGATAAACTGGCAGTTATTCCGCAATACTCCAAAGCTAAAAAGGCCATTTGATGAAATGATGTCCCTGCAGTTGTCAATTAGTATACATGAGCATAGTACATTTTATTTTAATAATTAAATTTTTTGAAATCTACATCTTTGTTTATTGAGAAATTTGAGGGGGAAAAGTAAAACGAAAAAAATCCTAAATGTTTTTGTGTCCTGTTTGGCTTGTAAGATAATTAAAATCAAATGTCCCCAGAATGTTAAACAAACACATTTGTACAATGCTAATTTACACTGAAAATTCCAAATGCACATTAGCGAATGTACATGTCAATTTTTAAACACATTCAAATACGATAGACAAAGGTTAAATTTAATTTACCGTATTTCCCGCACTATAAGGCGCACCGGATAATAAGGCGCATCTTCAATGAATGGCTTATTTTAAAACGTTGTTCATATATAAGGCGCACCGGATTATGAGGCGCACCAATGCATCCATTAGATGGAGCTGCGCTAAAGGGAATGTCAACAAAACAGTCAGATAGGTCAGTCCAACTTTATTAATAGATTACAAACCAGCGTTGTGACAACTCTGTTCACTCCCAAAATGAATAAACAGCTGTTTTATTATTTTCCCCGAGGTAAAGTCAGTGACGTGGTGTTTTGTTTATCTTTTAACAACAGCAAGGTATAACATGTAGTGCAACATTTATATCACATAGTGGAGAGGAACGTTTCCCTGATTCAATAAACACGTAAAAAACAGTGATACTGTTACGGTAAATCAAACGTTAGTGCAATCACAATATAGTAACACTCCAAATAGTGCAGAGCAATAACAATATATCAATAACTCAACGTTGCTCAAACGTTAATGTCACACAACACAACATACAAAATAAACATGTAAAGCTCACTTTATGAAGTTATTCCTCATCCACGAATCCCTCAAATTCTTCTTCTTCAGTGTCCGAATTAAACAGTTGGGCGGATACGGCATCCAACATGCCGGTTCCGTCTCGTCAAAGTCATCATTAATGGAGTCAGTGTCGCTGCTGCTCTATTCCCGTGTTCTACTGCGTGGCTGATCGTCTTAAGTTTAAACTCTGCTTCGTAAGCATGTCTCTTTATAGGAGCCATTTCGGGGTCTTTACATAAACAAACAAATGGAAATCAAAACGGCACGCCTCGCCCAGTCATATATCCCAGCATGCACCGCGCGCTTCTTCTTCTTCTACGGGGGAAAATGAAGTTGGCGACTGCTTACCATAGTTGCGAGACCTAAACTTTATGAAAATGAAGTTTAGGTTTGTTGTGGCTCAATATTGGTCCATATATAAGGCGCACCGGATTATAAGGCGCACTGTCAGCTTTTGACAAGATTGGAGGTTTTTAGGTGCGCCTTATAGTGCGGAAAATACGGTAAACAGTTCATATATAATGTTACATAAAATACTAATTATTAGTAAACACTGCTTCAACAAGATAAGACTGGCACATTCAACATCTTCATGGCAGTAAAACATTTTGTGAGTCTTCTTCTGTGACTGCTGGTTGCAAAGAGCATTGCAGGGCGTTGTTGCCACATCAGTGTGTTTTAATAGATATTGAATTAGAGTGAAAATTGGATTACGTTGTTTCATAAATGTCAAAGCGTGGCCACCAGGAACTGTTTTTACACACGCTAATCATAAATATTAAAACCCTGCAATGTGGATGACCATACAGAAATCCGCCTGACAATTAAATGAATGGCAAAGGAAAATTGTTGACCACTTTCGAAAGGCGAGTCTACAATTTGTCATTTATTTAGACCCAATGTACAATTTGTCATGTGCTTGTGTGGGCGGTTTAGAAATAGAGCAAAGTCTTTGTCGTCCTCAGCACCGGTGTGGTATCACCTCCCTTTCCACCAACTGGCAGATTGTCACACGGTTCTCAGGGTTTGACTTATGAAGCTGCTGGTCGCACTCTATTTGAGGCGACCGTTCCACTGAGGGGCTCAGTGATCACAAGGCCTGAACACGCATAAAGATGCATAAATACCATTGGGAAAGCCATACTTGTGCACTGGTCATTCCCACTCTCTTCCCATATTATTTTACAACCTCTGTGGCCTCCTTGCTAGAGACCTTGGCTGTCATTATGCGGTCCACTGTTTGGGTTAGCAAGCACTCAGCTTGTGATTTAAGGAATAGATCATTTCTCTAATGGAAGAAATAGACAAATCGGAGGTTTGATTATTTGTACTTCAAGGTAGAATGTCCGAATATTTTTGGTCCTTGGACCTGTATATTAGACCACAAGGTAAGAACCACATATGCATGTTAAAACATGTTGTAACAGAATACTGATGTTTATTTTTGTGAATTCAGGGAGGCTGAGTTGTGGTCAGCCATGTGGTGAAATTCCTCACATGAAAGGAAATGCTGTATTTGAATGAAGGGTTACAAACAAACGTTTTGCACAAACACACACACACACACACACACACACACACTGCAAAATGGAAAAAAAAATACTACTGACAACAATTTACATCTGAATAGATTGTAATGATGGTTTTTTATTTAAATATTAACCATCATAGTGGCAAGACTTGACCCAACATAATTATAAAATGTATGTTGATGTCATGTAAAGTTGTAAATATGAGCATTATGGATGACAGCTGTGACGTTGGCGAACATATTGAGTCTTTTAAATCGGTCATATTATGCAAAACCAACTTTTCGTGCTTGTTGGTCAATCAACAATCAACGTTTATTTATACAGCCCTTAATTACAACTGTGATTAAAGGCAACGACATCCCCTTATCTAAACCCACATCAGTGCAAGGAACCTTCAGAAGGGACTGCAGATGTAGGAACCCTCCTTCCAGGGTGATCGGCTGCAATGGATGTCGAGTAGGTATAAATATTGACTTGTACCTCTTTTTTTTGTGTATAAGTCCCTAAAATGTGAAATCAAACCATGGATGCTTGGCGCAGATGCAGTATTTATAAAATGATCTTGCCTACTTACAAACTGGTCCAAAGTTGTAGTCAATAAGTTCCTTCTTTGTTGTATATCTTCTTGTTGTGAGGCAGACTGGCTTGTACATGCACATGCATTTAAATAAGACCACCCACAAAACAACACACTCTAAAGAGACAGTCAGAAAACGGCATGATGGTCTGCAAAACAAACTCCATGCACAATTTTGACCAAAAACTCCACCAAACATGTTTTGTAGACCAGGGTTCTTAACCTTTTTGACCTCGGGGCAAAACTTTTCTTCTTCAGAGGGCCCACTCAAATATTAACACTGACTTAGTAATCTTACTCTTGATATTAAGCTTAGTCAATAATAATCAAATATAGTGCAAAAGAGAAGACTAAAAAAAACTGATGACGCAGTGCTAAAATAAATTATAATTCTAAATTCCGAATTTATAATAAATATTAATAATACATTTTTCTTAAACTATCATTAAAAGTTAAGTGCAAACGAAAATATAGCTTCACCACTTTAGTCATAATTTTTGCGCTTAAGAATCTTCTCTGACTTTAACTCCAGACTTCTTCAGTTTGTTTGATATTGTAATTACTGCCACAAGTGGTGGAAAAGTGTGTTACAACTGAGTACCGCTGCGGCCCATACGGACCACAGCTGAGAAACCAATATTTTTGGGGGCCCAACAATGAGCCCCTACCCTATGGTTAAGAAACACTGATGTAGTCCACAAAGAAGTGTTGTAAATGTAGCCAAAAAACATATGACCCCTTTAGTGAAGGATGAAAATGTATTGGCAGTAGCGACCACCCACGCCCGACCGGCGACTGGACAAGAAAATGAGTCAAAGGAACCATAGCAGCATTTGGATTCACTTTTCTGGTTCATTCTTCTGATGTGAATATGTTAAGTGGTTCACATAGTACAATTTTGTATTCACATTTGTATTATGTCCTATTTTGTTTTTATTATGTCCTCATTTTTATTATAGTTTTACATATACTTTTATTCTTAGTTAGTGTGACTTTTTTTCTGAATTGTTAAAATGCTCTTTTGCTGCAATGTTTTTCAGGTGAGGGAAAATCCTGTCAAAACATTGGGACATGGCACCACTTTATGGAATGTTTACAATGAAAACACAACAAAAATAAAACAATAGTCAATATTTCAGAATAATTCTTATTAAAAGAGTAGTATTGGTGATTATTTTTGATGCACATCTTAACTTATAAATGCGACCGGCGATTGTTTCCGTGATTAAAAAACAGTTGAATAAAAACAAACTATAATAATTAGGGATGTCCGATAATGGCTTTTTGCCGATATCCGATATTCCGATATTGTCCAACTCTTTAATTACCGATACCGATATCAACCTATATATACAGTCGTGGAATTAACACATTATTATGCCTAATTTGGACAACCAGGTATGGTGAAGATAAAGTACTTTTTTTTTTTAATTAATAAAATAAAATAAGATAAATAAATTAAAAACATTTTCTTGAATAAAAAAGAAAGTAAAACAATATAAAAACAGTTACATAGAAACTAGTAATTAATGAAAATTAGTAAAATTAACTGTTAAAAGTTAGTACTATTAGTGGACCAGCAATCATGTGTGCTTACGGACTGTACCCCTTGCAGACTGTATTGATATATATTGATATATAATGTAGGAACCAAAATATTAATAACAGAAAGAAACAACCCTTTTGTGTGAATGAGTGTAAATGGGGGAGGGAGGTTTTTTGGGTTGGTGCACTAATTATAAGTGTATCTTGTGTTTTTTATGTTGATTTAATAAAAAATAAAAAATAAATAAAAAATAAAAAAACGATACCGATAATAAAAAACCCATCCATCCATTGTCTACCGCTTATTCCCTTTTGGGGTGGCGGGGGGCGCTGGAGCCTATCTCAGCTACAATCGGGCGGAAGGCGGGGTACACCCTGGACAAGTTGCCACCTCATCGCAGGGCCAAAAAACCCGATACCGATAATTTCCGATATTACATTTTAACGCATTGTTTGGCTGTTAATATCGGCAGGCCGATATTATCGGACATCTCTAATAATAATCGTTCAACAACTATTTTGAAAGGAACTGCTCCTTAACACCCGGCTCCCTTTAAAGAGCTATACATTCCATGTTTGTATGTTTGTTATTAACTTGGTCTCACAAATGGAATTAAGTCATAACACATTTTCCATTTTTCATTCCCTTCATTTTTACCAAAAAAATATCCTTGCAGTTAATTGAAAGTGTGTAAGCACTTAATTTACTTTGACCACGATGCACACACAGTTTACAAGGATAAACTAAGCAGACTCAAAGTGATTTTCTTCAAGTCCCCTAATATAATCCTCCAGCTCCTAATCTAGTGTGAACCCCTAAACCCTTCTGTACACAAAAGATGACCAACATAATCCTAGCGCAGCGAGAGGGGCGTTCATTCCCTTACTTTTTGACAACTGCATTACGCACCATGAGATTTTTTTTACAAATTTATCATCAATTGGCTGTCAATCAATGCCGAGATTTTTCTAGTAGTTGTTTGTATTCACTCTGCTGCAAACTATCTGATGTGTTACTATCGGAAGTGAAAGCCTGATACTCCGAAAGCAATACAAATAATCACATTTGGCTACAGATTAAAGTATCACAAATATAAAATATGCCTGAATCTCACCAACCCCGCTTTACAAAAAAAAAAACTCATGATTGAGACAAAATGAACAATTTGGAAATGAAGGCCCCACAGTAAGGATGCAAATGGGTGGAGGTGGGGATTATGGTGGGTGGAGATGGAAGGGTGGGAGAAGCTCAGTTGGGGGCTAATTCTCCCCATGCCCTGCTGCAGCTGTGCCCCTGGAACTGACTGACAGATCCCTGAGTGTATATGTGTGTGTGTGTGTGTGTGTGTGTGTGTGTGTGTGTGTGTGTGTGTTTGTGTGTGTGTGTGTGTGTGTGCGGGGGGGGACCTTCGGCATATGTCAGAGCAGTGAGGGGCCTGCCAACTTCCTGTTACAATTTTCATATGTTATTTAGCAGTGAGTCTGAGATGTTCTCTCTGAGGAAAAGCACTGTCACAAATATGTTTAGAACAAAAGTCTTCATGCTAGCCTTAAAAATCTCACCATGATTATGTGAGTGTGATGTGCAAATGCAAACAGATGAAAAAATAGCACACACACACACACAAAAAAAGATTTCAGTACTCTTTAGTCACAATTTTTCCAGTGATGTTGAAACCATTTTGGATATATTCTAGCAAGTTCAGTACAGCTCGGCTTGTGAATTCAGAACCTGAACACACAATACTTGTATATTGAATCAATGTCCCTCGCTGTAATAAATTAAAATCACTGTAGTTTTATTAAAAATGTAAAAATGTACATCATTGGAGAGCGGACTTCTATGCTAGCTGCTTCTCTGTCAAACACACAATCAGCAGCTTCACTATATTTTCATGGATAAATGTCCACCGTTTGAAAGTTTTTATTGCCCTTGGCTGGTGATATGTATTTATTCTGCTTCAGTATAATGCAGACCTGCAGTGCTACAGTCATGGTACTTCACCAAGTCCTCAATACGCACACTGAACACTTTGC
Organism: Nerophis lumbriciformis; assembly: GCF_033978685.3. Lineage (NCBI taxonomy): Eukaryota > Metazoa > Chordata > Actinopteri > Syngnathiformes > Syngnathidae > Nerophis > Nerophis lumbriciformis. Next base: position 44,777,908 of record NC_084549.2, on the reverse strand, counting down.
TCATGTATTTTTTCTTTAATTCAATGAATATCTACTTCTTTTGCTACTCACAAATGTATGTTTTGCTACATATCCAGCTAATATTAGCTCATACTGGATGGTTTGGTTGGTTAACTATGACATTTACTGTGCACCAACAAGCAGCATTTTTTTAGCACAACCTAAAGCATAACGATTAACCAAGAGACAACTCATATCTTTCAAAACTTTAGAACTGGGGCACTTGTCAGCCGAGATACCACTGCATCATGTTTTAGGTTCTATCTTGCTAATCACAGATTTTGTATTTTAAATTGGTAACTGTCGTGCAGGATTGTTTATTGACCATTTGATTGGAGAGAATTTACAGTATGTTCACACAAATATGATTTAGTAAAGAGGAAGGTGATTTTCTTTGCAATTCAACATTTAAAAAGCATCTCCATTCACATGGCGCTGCAGAAACACAAAGATACACTGTAATTTGCATTCTGGTCCAGTAACAAGAATGGGGATGTGAATGTTGAGTAATATTTAGTGATGTCTCTGCAGTTCATAGTATGTACAGCACATTTTGATAAACAAGTGCTATTAGTACATGTGTGAAGTTGGCAAATATCAAAATAACATATTCATTTGTGCTGGTTTGTGGGGTACACAACTTTTGTTTGTACTGTTACGGTTTTGAAGTTTGTCAGCCAGCCCCCACACTTTGTCAAAATGTCCCCAACATTGTCCCATTCATTTTTTCTTCAATTTTTTTTTGTTGATTATAGTTTTTAAGTTATTAACGTATCATTATTCATAACCATGCCCCCGCCCCCGCCATTAAAATTATCCCCAAACTTGTCCTACTTGTTTGCACTAGTTTGGACTGCAATTTTGTTTTTGTCTAACTATTACAGTTTGTAGGTTATTAAAGTGTTATTATTTTCATTCACATCCATAGTGATGTTTGGATGGATATTGACAAACCTATCAATATATCTGATACCAGATTAACCTTTATGCTGGATTATTTATTCTGAATTATTCTATTCTTATTCTATTCATCAGTAATTTGAGGTCATGCTTATCAATACCATTTACCACCAAAACAGTAACACATTGGAAATTAAGTAACACAATTATTGAGAGTTTGTCTAAATGATGTGCGGTTGGTGGGAACTGCTTGTTCTTCTGCTGGGGTAATGACGTAACGCGTAAGCGCAACGGACACTCGTTCAAACCAAGACATGTGATATTTGTCAAAAATCAGTAGGGAACAAAGTTAAACACATCATGTTGAATATGTTGACAGGATTGGCATTTTTGTTGTTTTTCATCAATGTACATCCAGCAAATCTTTCTCAGAGTTCAGGTCTCATAACAGCACACCTCTCTCGCTCACTCTCATTTAACGTTCAGGACAAGTTTGGGGAGATTTTGGCCAGGTGAGGGAGCTGGTTATGAAAAATAACACATTCATAACATAAAAACTAGAATAGTTGGCCAAAAAAAATGTTGTAGCACAAACATTGGGGACAAGTTTGGATAGAGTTTGACAAGGTGTGGTGGTGGGGCTGAATTATAACATGTTAATACCAACAAAAAATAATAATTAGACAGAGTAAAATTGTCAGTACCAACCAGCACAAACATATGGCAGTGTTATTTAAATGTCATATTTGCAATGATAATAAGGGCCAAAGCAGGTGTTATTAGTACTGTAAGTAAGTAGGTGTAAAACATGCTTGATGGAAAATAGGCCTGTTAAAACAATAATTAGCAATATGATGCTTTGGGATTTTGTCTTGTTTTATTTTGAACAAAGACACAGAGGGATCAGAACACATTGTACAATATTTAAGAACTGTTAAATGGTCCGTTTTCTATATGGCTTGTCCTAATTGGTAGTGTGGCAGGTGGGCTGGAGACTATTCCAGCTGACTTTTGGGTAAAAACAGGGTACACACTGGCCTGGCACTTATACATGAACAACCATTTTCGAGCTCATTTACACTTTTTGCCAATTTAGCATCTTAACACGTTTGTTCCGGGAAAAAACATAAACAGGCGGAGAAAATGCAAACTCCATACTGAAGGAGAACCTACAGTAGATCTCCTGTCCGTGTGGCACTATATATATATATAGTATAGTATATATATATTTATATATATATATATATATGTATATATATATGTGTATATATATATATATATATATATATATATATATATATATATATATATATATATATATATATATATATATATATATGTGTATATATCCATCCATCCATCCATTTTCTACCGCTTATTCCCTTCGGAGTCGCGGGGGGCGCTGGAGCCTATCTCAGCTACAATCGGGCGGAAGGCGGGGTACACCCTGGACAAGTCGCCACCTCATCGCAGGGCCAACACAGATAGACGGACAACATTCACACTCACATTCACACACTAGGGCCAATATAGTGTTGCCAATCAACCTATCCCCAGGTGCATGTCTTTGGAGGTGGGAGGAAGCTGGAGTACCCGGAGGGAACCCACGCAGTCACGGGGAGAACATGCAAACTCCACACAGAAAGATCCCGGGATTGAACCCAGGACTACTCAGGACCTTCGTATTGTGAGGCAGACGCACTAACCCCTCTTCCACCGTGCTGCCCTATATATATATATATATATATATATGTATATATATATATATATATATATACTTAAATATATTACATTTTGCAGATAACTTTCTTAATACTGATGGAATCTGTCCTGTATGGGCATTTCAAACAGGAAGACATAAAACCTTGCTGTGTAGGAGCAATCACGCCTCCTGTGGCAAGACCTTAAACACAGTGACCTTCTATCAAAGCTTGGCATGTAGCAGAGCTGCCAGGGAGAAGCACATTAATTATTAAGGAGCATACGGTAACAAGCTGTGAACGCCAGT